>NC_056732.1:1409292821-1409375321 GCF_019279795.1 Protopterus annectens | reverse complement strand
CACGTTTAGGGAACCCATGCTCCAGGACACCCCGTTGGGCAATTCCCACCTTGTTCGAAACCTCCCTTGAGCATCCCTCAGAGGAGGTCCCTCGGAAGAGGACTTGCAAGAGGAAGCATGTGGACTCCCCTGAGTCCTTGACATCAGGCACAGACTTGGATGACTCAGAAAGGTCCCCCCTGAAGATGTCTTCTTTTCAGACATCTTAGAAATGCTTAGACAGAGGTGTGACTGGAAGTCCCTTGCCCTTTCTGAAGACTAGTCTGTGTACCTGTATGCATTTGGTTCCCGACCCTCCACCTCTTGGGTATTTCTTCCTTTCGACCCACTATTGCATGTAGTGAGTCGGAAGGACCTCTCCAGACACGATGTAACCAGTTCTGTGGAGGCCCAATAAATTCATTACAGTCCCTGAAGACGGGCTCTTCTTATCTAAAGGTGTTCCTGTTGATGCTATGGTGGTGGCAGCAGCCACCAAGAAGGAATTAATGGAAACTTAATTTGTCCATCAGCTGAATAGAGTCTCGTACGATGGATAGATATGGGAAGTGTATGTTTTCTTCAGCGACCTTTACACTTGGGTCACTGAACTACTTGTCCCACTTTACAAGGCTTCAAAGGGATCTCCTCAAGGAGTTGAGATACCTTACAGGATCCTACAGCTGCGGGAGCCTCTAACAAGCTGGCTTCTCAGCTCACAACCTTGACTTCAATGGTTAACTCCTCCATGCGGCTTATTTGTTATGCAGCTGATGGGGCGAGCAGGGCGGCAGGCTCAGGGGTAGCCTTGCACAGACACTCCTGGATGCGCCTTTGTCATTTTGTGGAGCCCTTCAAGTCTTCCTTTACCAATGCACCTCATGACAGCTCGTCCCTGTTCGGGCCTCGGGTAAAAGACTCTAACCAGGTGTGAACAGGATGGCAAAACTCTCTCTGCCATGGGAGTACGTTTTTCTGCTCCATCTAGGCCCTATCCTAAAGGCCAGAAGAGCAGAAAAATGTGGTTCCGGAAATCCCAGGGAGCTTCGTCAGACGCATGTGGAGAATTTTCCCTCTGGGCAGAGGGGGAAATAATGGAAGATTCCGACCTCGCGGCAAGGGGGGGGGGTCTGCAGAACCAGGGCAACAGAGATACCTTCTCTGGTAGGCCCTTCCAGCGCTCCTGAAGGGAGGCCTGACTGTCTGACTCTGGTGACAGCCGGTGTGGGGAGGAATTATCCTTTTACCCAAAAGCCTGGCAGACAATCGCAGAAAAAACAAAACAAAACTAAATTCACAGCAGCTTCCAAATTAAAACGTGTAATCCACAAAATGAAGCAGCTTTTCAGGCAAAACAAAGCCCTGAGCATGGCAAGCTTAGAAAATTGTGAAAAAACCCACGGACGGCTCAGCACACTTCAGTTAACTTTATTCCACAGAAACACAACACATTAATGCTCCACCATACGTTTTCGTTTTAAAAATCACTTCCTCAGATGAGATGAGCCGTCCGTGGGTTTTTTTTTCACAATTTTCTAAGCTTGCCGTGCTCAGGGCCTTATTGTTTTGCCTGATGGGTACTATCCATAATATCCAGAGGTTAGAATATCCCCTTCTCACTACTTCCCCCTTTCAAAAAGACTATACTCTATCCCAGACATTCCACCCAATCTTAAGGGTCAAGCAAACCTGGAGGCTCAAAGGTTGCTAAGAAAGAGTCATCCAGGAAGTCCTCGCAGACCAAATTGTATCTGGAACTTACTCGAGGTTCTTTTTAGTTCCAAAGAAAACGGGGGACTGGAGACCCATTCTGGATCTCAGCATGCTGAACAAGTCAGTCAAGAAAAAGTTCCGGATGGTAACACTGCAGTCCATTCTTCCCTTTCTGGGACAGGACAATTAGATGTGCTCTATCGATCTCCAGGATGAATACTACCATATAAAAATCGACAGGCGATCAAAGAAGTATATCTACACTTTCGACTGGGAGCCAGTCACTATCAGTTCAGAGCTCTGCCCTTTGGTCTCACCACAGACCCCAGGGTGTTCACCAAATGCATGGCAGTAGATGTTCTTCTTGTTTCACTGTTGCAGTCATCACACTTGGGTTATCTGCCTGCAGGTAGCCCTCTGTCGTCCCGAATACCAGAGACTTGGTATTTGTGTTGGATGCTGTCACTCCCGGACTGATGTCTGGTCATCAGGGGTATAAAAACAGGCAACTGACACCATTACATCAGTGTCAGAGTATTAACGATCCATCACAGAGTTGTCGTACTGTTCACTCAAAAGAGGATTCAAGCAAGATTTGTCCTCAAGGTCCTGGCGGCAATCCCTCTGGTCCCAATGGCTCGCTTCCACATGAGAATTCTACAGTGGCTTCTATTTGCACAATGGTCATTCCAGGATTTATCCATGTCGCATCAGATTCTGATTACAGAATCTTGCAAAAGGGATCTGGAGTGGTGGCTTCACTCCCCTATGGTGACAATAGGCAGGCGATTTCTACCCACCCAACCTGTAGCCACAGTGACCACGGATGCTTCCCTGATAGGGTGGGGCATTATATGGGACAGATTGTTCAAGGGACTTGGCAGGAACACTAGTACCACTTGCACATCAATGTCCTGGAGATGAGAGCAGTGCTGCTGGTGTTGCAAGCACTTCAAGACTCTGTACCTACAGGGACTATAGCAATTCAAATGGACGATATGTCTGTAGTATGGTACATCAACAAACAGGGTGGAACAAAGTCTTACCCTTTGTGTCGAGAGGCTGTATGAGTTTGGCAGTGGGCGATGTCTTCCCAAGGCTTTCTGCTTGCAACGTACATTCTGGGTAAATCCAGTGTGATGGCGGACAAGCTCAGCCAGGCTATCCTGATGCCCCACAAGTGGTCCCTGAAGCAGGAAGATGCGGACTTGATTTTTCGCAAATGGGGCCAGCCATACTGCGATCTGTTTGCCACCACCCCCAACAAATGCAGCAGCTACTTTGCCCTAGTTCCACCACCTGGGCAGCCACCCAGGGGCACACTTGTTCACGATTGGCCCCCCGGACTGCTTTACGCATTCCCACATTTTCCCCTGATCCCCAAGGTTCTTCAGAAAGCACAGTTGTTGGGTTGCAAGTTCATCCTCATTGCCCCTTACTGGCCTCATCCGATATTGTTCCCATTCCTTTGGCCTCACCTGCAAAGGGGATCCTGGATCCACTGCCAGATCTTTTGAGGCATCAGTCGGGAGCTCTCCATCCTTCCATTCAAAATCTCAAGCTCACAGCTTGGTTCACAGCTTGGTTTTTCCACTTCCGGTCTTAGCCAGGTTTCCCCAGCAGTTTAGCATATTTTGATTTCCTCCCATAAGCCACTACTAGGCAACTTTATGCTAGTAAATGGAAGAGATTTGTTGGGCAGGCAAAAATCAGGTTGATCCATTTACCACTCCCATTTCAAAGATTCTTGAATTTCTCACTGAAACATTTGACCAAGGAGCAGCTGCAGCTACTATCAGAGTTCAGTTAGCTGCCATTTCAGATTTCCATATGGGAGAAATGGGTTCCAGTATCATGTCCCATAGGTTATGCAAGGCTTTCCTAAGAGGTACTACCCTATTAAGACCTCCGATAAGAGAACCTCTTCCCCCCTGGAATCTAAATTTAGGTTTATATGCTTTGATTCATCCTTCCTTCGAACCATCTGCTTCTTGTCCGCTCAAATTTCTGACTTGGAAGACCCTTTTCTTGGTTGCAATTACCTCAGCTAGAAGGGTCTCAGAATTACAGGCCTTATCTGTTCGTCCCCCTTACTTGGTTTTCATAAAGATCGGGTTTCTCTCCTAACCAACCCATCTTTCTTATCTGAAGTGTGTTCTGACTACAATCTGAATCAATCCATAGAGCTTCCTGTGTTCTTTCCCAATCATGGCAACAAGGCTGAGTATAAGCTTCATCAATTGGATGTTCATAGACCGTTTCTATTTACACAGGACCAAGGACTTTAGAAAATCTGAAGTTGTGCGGTCTCGAAGGTGACTTCATCAAAGTGGCTTTCAGACACTATAAAACATTTCTACGAGTTGCGTAAACAAACACTTCAGGGAAAATTAAAGGGCTCTCAACAAGGGCCTTGTCTACCCTCCTATTGCCTTTCAAGCCAGATTGCCTTTGGATTCCATCTGTGCTGTAGCTACATGGGCTAATCCTCATATCTTTATTACTCATTACAAAGTAGATGCGGCCTCATTTGGTTCCACAGTACTGAAGAGTTTTTTCCAATGAGCCACTCAATCAAGTGCTGGGGACGCTGTTCCAAACAGCAAGAACGAAGGCGAGATATGGACAACATAACATAAAGAAGTTATGTACTCACCATAACATTCCATGTCTGCTGTCCTTGATCTTGCCTTCCATCTTGCATCCCCCCCCCCTTCCTGGAAGATCAAAAGGAATCTCTTGTTTTATTGGCTGTACTGGCTGGGTTTCCTTCATACCATACTTTTATGGTTAGTATCAGTCTACTACAATTACTATTGTGGAGTGATCGCACCTTTTATATGTAGGTGTCATTGGAGATGTAGAGTAGAGTACATCTCTTGTCTATTTTATATAGTCTAGTGTTGGGTTATCACAAACAAGATTTGGGTAACTACCGCTAGACATGCTGGGATAAGGGCTAGCCTCGAGCCTGTAAAAGCTCTCGAGCTATAGCATACGGCTGAGTTGGAGCTGAATATTAGCTCCGAGCCCAAACAGCAAGAAGGAAGGTGAGATCAAGGACAACAGACATGGAAACGTTATGGTGAGTACATTAACTTCTTTTTTTCAGCATGGTGTTATGGTGAGTACATTAACTTCTTTTTTTCAGCATGGTGACTCTTCCTAGCTCTAACACTCTGTGCCTGCTGATAATCTATGCGTTCATAGATTTACCAACCCTCTTCTATTTCTTCTGTAACTTAATTTTTTAATATCCACCTAACCATTAGCTCACTCTTGCTCCTTTAATCCTCTGTCTGCTGTCTTAAATTTGTCCACTGTATCAAAGCTCCTTTACCCTCGCATAAACTGCAACTCTTCATCCGAATTACTGATTGATTTATTTCAGTCCTCCTCTTTTTTTTTTTTTTTTTTTTTTTGTTTTTCCCCCTCTTGGTGCTAAAATACATGCTTGCTTCTCCGACCTGTATAACCTCTGCCAGAGCTGCCATTAACAAACTGAAAAATCCTTTATGGATTATCTTTTACATGTAGACCATCATTTTAACAGATTAACAGATTCCTTGCAAGGGGAAAAGCTCTGATTCCTTCACATCCAGCCATTATTTATTGCACTTGGTTGTACCACCCTTCCCGACTTGTACCATCCCTACCTGTTGTAAGTCCCGTCCTCTTACCCCCTCCCATTTTTTTACACCTTTGAGTAATCCTGTCTCAAATGCTGGCTGTGACTCTGTTTTAGGTGTAGAAATTTAACAGTGTGGTACTTTTTGCTGGGAGGAGCAAACTACAGATGTAGTGGCATGCATGTAGCATCTGTTTTATGCCTATACTTGCATGCTTGTATTTTGTTCCACTGTTGTGTAGGCACTTAACTTTTTTCATGTGGATTGTGATTGATGGGAAGGTGCAAGTGGTTTAAAAAAAAAACAAACTTGTAATACAATGGTAGTTGGCTCCAGATCTGTACTGAGGAGCTGTGTATTAGCTGCAGTTTAGAAATAAGATCAGGGCTCATTAAAACGCTTTGTTTTTGTTTAATAATTTCCTTGTTTCCCAGTGAAACTCTTTTGAAATTGATTAAAATTTAAAAAAAAAAAAAAAAAAAAAATATATATATATATATATATATATATATATATATATATATATATATATATAATGTGTGTGTATGTGTGTGTATGTATATATATATATATATATATATATGTGTATATATATGTGTGTGTGTGTGTATGTATAAGTGTGTGTGTGTGTGTGTGTGTGTGTGTGTGTGTATATATATATATATATATATATATATATATATATATATATATATATATATATATAATGTGTGTGTGTGTGTATATATATATATATATATATATATATATATATATATATATATTTTTAAAGGGGGCTTTTTGTACTGCAAATGGAATGAACCCCCCTGTTGTAGAAGCTAACACTATTGTAGGTTTTGGAATGTTTGTCTGTAACAAGACACACTTCCTGTCTAATAAGTAGTCTGTGTTGGGTGGATCTGGTCTGGTTAAGCAAGTACAAAGTCAGCTGAGCTTGTGCACAATTCATAATTTTCAAGTATGTAGGAGTTCAAGGTTGGACCTTTCTTTTCTTTCAGTATAATTGCATGCATGTGTTTTGTTCCCACCTGAGTCTTCTGGGAGTGGTTGGTTACTTGCTTGTCCTAGTGCAGCTGGACACTGAACACTGAGGCATGTTATTTGTAAACGGATCTGTCTCAACTGATGAGCAGCCAGGTATATAATGATGTCAGGTTTATTGGTAGGTGCCCCTCTGTGCCATTTTCATCATCGTACAACCTAAAAGTTTAATAAGCAAGGGTATAGTGGCAGCGGAGGATTTTAATAATAAAATATTGTTATTTTAATTGTAGTTGTATATGAGGAGTAACATTTAGGTTATCCTGTAGGAATCCTGGGGGGAGGGGACAGATTTGTGGAGTGTGATGTGGCAAGTACAACCTTTTATTAATTTCTTTTTGGTTTGCTGACAGAATTCAGTGATTATTTTTCAGTAGACTAATCTGTTGTTTGTAATGGATTTTGAGTCACTGATGGTAACACATTTGCTTTGGAATCTTAGGCCAGGTAGTCCTATGAGCTTTATTTAATCTTGTTTACAGGACTAGTTGGTTGGGACATGGTACTTTTCAACCACCTCCCTGGCAAATTGGCAAACAAGATATACCTATTGGTTGCCCAGCAGATGTAGTACATGTAGTTGGTCACACAGCAATTATACAAAATGGATAAACAGTTTTAGTATAGAAAGAAATTAACAGCATGAAGTATCACAACAAAGTAGAATAATGAGATAGGGCAGATAGATGCTGGTCTGAAAGGACTGAAGTAAACTCATTTAAGGCTCGCATTCAATATTAATACACTGTTAAAATTGATGAGCAGTACAGTGTAACCTAAAGTGCAAAGATGTAACAAGTCATAGTGTTTGTGGTTGCATCAAAGCTGCAGGCATTTGCCAGCAGCTTTGAACTATGTATGTTTCTTTTGGGTCTATAGATAAAATGTAATTCTTGGTGTTTCTAAAGTGAGCAATAATGCAGGTCTTTAATGTGGTCAGGATGAGAGTTTTATGAAGGAGACACTGGCTTGAGAAAAGATCTTTTGCAGATAGCAAGTGAATAATATTTAGGTCTGACTAAACTTGACAGTAGTATTGCTCTTAAATGTGTAGGCGGATTCATGTACTAATATTGCTAGCAAGCGGTGGGCAGTAATCTATTTACAAATTTGTAGATAAGAGAGAGAGAAAATCTGGTTGAGACAAAGTAATTTGATTTTATTAATAGTAAAGTGGTGCTCTGTAGGGCTAGTAAGATGAATGGATCCGAGTGTTTTGTATGGCTACTGTAGGGGGAGTTTTTTTGTGCCCTGGCAGAGGAGCAGTTATAGGCAGAGCGCATTTGTGCCTGGGAAGTAGAGCATTAGCAGCAATGGATGAACCGGCTTTGACAGGGAGTAAGTTGGATAATTTGTGTGCCTCTTAGTTGTGTACAAACTTTTTAGGATAGTGGAGTTTATGTGCGCATGACAGGACAGTGTGTCATCGTAATACTCCGATTATCTTTGTCGAGTGCTGAAGGGAAAGCAGCACTTTGAGGGGTCTGGCTGTTCCAAAGATCATAACTGTAGCCTTCCTTTTATTAATTGCAAGGTTATTGTAGCAAGCCAGTTCTATGTCCATGAGAAGTCCTTTTTATTGTAAGGTAGAAAGATGTTTGTTTGATTTGTGGGGACAAGTAACACATGTCATCAGTATGAAGTATGATTTTTAAGCAAGGCATATTCCATGGTAGTTTGTTTATAAATAGTGAGAAGAGAAGGGGGATGTAGCACCAAAACCTGAACTCCCATTAGACTGCTAGAAGAAAAGTGGTCTTTTGCCAGTAATGGCAAAAGTTTTATTGGTAAAGTAATTGTGGAACCAGTGGGAAACCCAAGACTACATTTTTTCACCAGTTCAGAGGCTCTTTTCAGGTCAAGAAAGATACCCCCAGTAAGGAGACCTTTCTCCATGTTGGAGTAGATTATGTGGGGAGAGAAATGAAAGTAATCTGAGTACATAATTTGGATGGAACCAGTTTTGCTCATATGTGAGGAGGTCGTATTTCTACATATACTAGAATGTGTTAATAAACTGGTGATTCTAATATTTTTATGTGCAAATACTAGACTGTCTGCAGACTATTGCATGCTTGGCCAATAACCAGCCAGTGATCAAAGCTGAGAATCGAACCCCTTATTTTTTTATCTGTAAGGTAAACACTTTAGTGCAAGAGGTTGGCGTAATCATAAAAGGGTTTGCATTTGGCTAATTATATGTGGGGATCTTTGGGTGACATACTTTTGGCGGAGGGATGTTTAAAGTTTGTTGGAAGTGCACCTTTATAGAGAGAGAGGATACAAATATTGGCTTAGTGACAAGAAAATGCTTTATATTGCACTATCTGTTGGGTGTAGGTTTTGAAAGTAGGGGGTGAGAATGTAGTTAAGTTTATTACAAGCGTTTTTCTATAGATGTTTATATCTTATGTAGAAGGGCCAGTCTGAAGGAGATTGGAGACTGTGAAGTGGTGGCAGGGGAAAGTGTAGTTAGTCAGCATAGGGTGGTGGTTTGTAGGATGACATTGGTGATCAAGAAGAGGAGGATGAGTGTGAGGGTAGCACCAAGGATTAAATGGTGGAAATTGAAAAAAGGGTAATTGTGAGGTGATGTTCAGGGAAGAGTTAAGACGGGCACTGGGTGGCAGTGAAGAGTTACCGAATAGCTGGGTAACTACAGCAGAGCTAGTAAGAGAGATGGCTAGAAGGGTGCTTGGTGTGACATCTGGAAAGAGGAAGGAGGACAAGGAGACCTGGTGGTGGAATGAAGAAGTACAGGAGAGTATACAGAGAAAGAAGTTGGCGAAGAAGAAGTGGGATTGTCAAAGAGATGAAGAAAGTAGACGAGTATAAGGAGATGAGGTGCATGGCTAAGAGAGAGGTGGCGAAGGATAAGGCGTATGAAGAGTTGTATAAAAGGTTTGGCACTAAGGTGTGCAGCAGGTAAGGGTGATAAAGGATAATGAGGAAAACGTACTCACAAGCGAGGAGAGTGTGTTGAGCAGATGGAAAGAGTACTTTGAGGGGTTGATGAATGAAGAGAATGAGAGGGAGAGAAGGTTGGATGATGTGTGGATAGTGCATCATGAAGTGCAGTGGATTAGCAAGGAGGAAGTAAGGATAGTTATGAAGAGGATGAAGAACGGAAAGGCTGTTGGTTCAGATGACATACCTGTGGAAGCATGGAGGTGTTTAGGTGAAATGGCAGTGGAGGTTTTAATTAGATTGTTTAATGAAATTTTGGAACGTGAGAGGATGCCTGAGGAATGGAGAAAAGTGTTTTGGTACTGATTTTTAAGAATAAGGGTGATGTGCAGAGATGTAGTAACTACAGAGGGATTAAACTCATCAATCACAGCATGAAGTTATGGGAAAGGGTAGTGGAAGCTAGGTTAAGAAGGGAGGTGATGATTAGTGATCAGCAGTATGGTTTCATGCCAGGAAAGAGCACTACAGATGCGATGTTTGCTCTGAGAGTGTTGATGGAGAAGTACAGCGAAGGTCAGAAGGAGTTGCATTGTGTCTTTGTGGATTTAGAGAAAGACTATGACAGAGTGCCTAGAGAGGAGCTGTGGTATTGTATGAGGAAGTTGGGAGTGTCAGAGAAGTATGTAAGAGTGGTACAGGATATGTATGGGGGTAGTGTGACAGCGGTGAGGTCTGCGGTGGGAGTGACGGATGTGTTTAAGGTGGAGGTGGGATTACATCAAGGATCAGCTGTGAGCCCTTTATTTGCAATGGTGATGGACAGGTTGACAGACGAGATCAGACAGGAGTCCCCCTTGACTATGATGTTTGCAGATGACATTGTGATGTGTAGTGAGAGTAGGGAACAGGTGGAGGAGACCCTGGAGGAGGTGGAGATATGCTCTAGAGAGAAGAGGAATGAAGGTCAGCAGGACTAAGACAGAATATATGTATGTGAATGAGAGGAAGGATAGAGGAATGGTGAGGATGCAGGGAGTAGAGGTGGCGAAGGTGAATGAGTTTAAGTACTTGGGATCAGCCATTCAGAGTAATGGTGAGTGTGGAAGAGAGGTGAAGAAGAGAGTACAGGCAGGATGGAGTGGGTGGAGAAGAGTGTCCGGAGTAATTTGTGACCGACTAGTACCAGTAAGAGTGAAAGGGAAGGTCTACAAGAGGGTAGTGAGACCAGTTATGGGTTGGAGACAGTGGCATTGATAAAAAGGCAGGAGTCAGAGCTTGACGTGGCAGAGTTGAAGATGTTAAAATTTGCACTGGGTGTGACAAGGATGGACAGGATTAGGAATAAGTATATTAGAGGGTCAGCCCAGGTTGGAAGGTTTGAAGACGAAGCCAGAGAGGCAAGATTATGTTGGTTTGGACATGTGCTTAGGAGGGATGTAGAGTATATTGGGGAAAAAGATGCTAAGGATGAAGCTGCCAGGTAACAGGAAAAAAGGAAGGCCTAAGATAAGGTTTATGGATGCGGTGAGAGAGGATATGCAGGTGGTTGGTGTGACAGAGCAAGATGCAGAGGAAATGGAAACAGTTGATCTGCTGTGGCGACCCCTAACTGGAGCAGCCGAAAGAAGTAGTAGTAGGTTGGATCGCTTTAAAGTGAAATAGAGGATAAGCAAGGCTTTATTAAAGATTTATCATCGTTTCAGTGTAACTAGTGACATTAAACCATAAACGCCAGTTAAGGCAAATACCTTGATGTTCATCGTGCATACAGCTGCAGTCATAACAGATGGGGTTCTCCTGCCGTCAGGCGGGTCCTCGGTCAGCCGAATTCCAAAGTCTAGGTCCGGCGTCGGTTGTCGTCGCTTCTTCCCTGACGTCAGTGCGACAGGGGTATATAAAAGAACCAGCTGACGTCATTTTCTTCAGTCTTTCTTGCCACGCGGTGCCCGAAGCAGAAGCAGTTCGCAAGTGCCGGTCTGCCAGCTCCTGAAATTACGAAAATTTTGCAACCGAATTTTCTTGAAAGCTAAGTACCCCATTGGGGAAACTTTTCTTGCCTCAGACCGATGTCAGACAAAGTTAATAATTGTATTTCATGTGGGAAGCAAATACCGCATAAGGATTTTCATTCCCTCTGCATTCCTTGCTTAGGCCCAGACCACGACGTCTCGGTTTGTCGTTTTTGTGCTACATTCAACAAATGCACCATTAAGCGTCGGGCGGAGTTCGCCCAGCACTATTTTGGCAAAAAATGTAACTATATTATGTCGTCGGATACTCTGACTCCAGTTTTGTCTAAAAAAAACGCAAAGATAAGGACCGACGCACGAGGTCCGCGGCCTCTACCGACACCACGCCAAAGCCGACTTGAGGTGGTCCGGTTCTCAGTGAGGCGCCTACGCAGCCCCTGCCTACCGACGACACTTCATTGGCGGTGTCTTCTGTGCCCGAGGTCGCAGGCTCCTCGGCCCACACCCCGACTACAGATACCGAAGCCACTCTTGGTGGTGAATCTCAAAATGTAGACAGGTCTGCCTCCTCTCAAGGTGTCTTCAGACCTTCCTCTTCTTTTTCCATCAAGGCCTTCACTAAGTCTAAAGCAGCCATGCATTCTAAGAGACGAGCTACACAGGGCCCTTCTCCAGGCCCCATGCCTAAAAAACAGATGCTTAAAATGGCTGAGGATTTAATTACTCTTATCAGGGGTTCTCAACCCCCCTCCCCCCCCGGACAAAAGGCCCAGAGTGGAGGAAGAATCCCCCTCTGACCAGGCCTCCATTATTTCAGAGCACTCTAATGAACAGGAACATTCTTACTCCCCTTTTGAAGATTCTGATGCAGAGGAGTCCATTCCCTCTGCCCCCCCCCCCCCCCCAGAGGATTACTCATTTGGGGAATCCTTGCATACCTTAAGGGAACACTTCCACTGGGAAGGCCAAGAGTACTCGGATTCCAAGAAAAGGCTTAGGGATATTCTCTTGCTACCTCAGCACAGACCTCTGGCTATGCCTCCTGTCTTAGACATGCTAGATGATGTGTACTCTGAGGCCTGCCTTAACCCGGATTCTTTACCTCCAGCCCCAGTCAAGCCTGACGGGTACTACCGGGTTCCTGACTCACACCAATTTTTATACAAAAGCCACGCGGCTGACCCAGAAACTATCTCACAGGGCCCCAAGGGAATTGAGGCCTCCACTGCTAAAAATCCATTACCTTCCGAGAGAGATTCCAGATCCTTAGAAAGGTGGGGAAAAGAGGTATACACCTCGGCCACTTTAACCATGAGGGCATTAAACTGCCAGTTCCATATGCTAAAGTACCAACAGTTTCTGTTATCACAGTTGAGAAGTAAAATGTCACAACCTGAACAACCAGACTTGAAGGAGTTGCAGGATTTGATGCATAGTGCAGAACAAGTGGGTAAACATACCTTGCAATGTGGTTTTGATGCTCTAGAGGCCTCATGTAGAGCTGCTGTTACAGGATCAGTCATACGTAGACATGACTGGCTCAAGGAGCAAACCTTACCAGATCATGTCAAAGCTAAATTACTAGATGCCCCTCTACAAAAGGATGTATTATTTGGTGTTAAAGCTGAGGAGGTATTAAAGAAAATGGAGGAAAAGGCTAAATCAATGCAAACAGTGAAAGATTTTCTACAGGTACAACCTCCACGTTTCAGTAGAAATTGGCCTTCCAAAAATTGGTCCTTTCCGGCCACGGACAGACCCCAAAGAGGTAGATACAGGCACCCGAGGGGCAGAGGGCAATCTCAAGGATCGTTTAGAGGCAGACAATGGCAAGCTCCTACACAAAGAGGTGGTGAGGATAGTTCGCAGCCATTCAGAAAGCATGCCCAATGACTTTCCCCTTTGCATGCCAAGCAAGGCTCAAATGGCAGCACCCTTAGGCGGAAAACTGGCTTTATTTTAAAAAAATTGGCATATTGTCACAAAAGACAAATGGATCCCTGGACATTATAAACAGAGGCTACAGATTCCATTTTCACACCCTTCCAAAAATGAGAGGCATGCCAAACCTGCCACACAATCAAAGGGCAGAGGCACAAAGACAAATTTCAGATCTCATGAACATGAAAGCTATTCAAGAGGTACCTACTCACGAACAAAGTCAAGGTTTTTATTCCAGACTATTCCTGGTACCAAGGAGGGGAAAAGATTGGAGACCTATTTTGGACCTATCCATCCTAAACACATTTTTACTCGTACCAAAATTCAAGATACTCACATTACAGCAGCTTCTTCCCATACTGGGCAAGGAGTCCTGGCTGGTAACATTGGACCTCAAGGAGGCATACCTGCATGTCCCAATCAGACAAGATTGCAGAAGATACCTCAGATTTCTTGCAGGTTCAACCCATTATCAATTCTCTGCATTGCCCTTTGGCTTATCTACTGCGCCCAGAGTATTCACAAAATGCCTGGCATCAGTAATTGCCTACTGCAGACTTCAAGGGATACAAATATACCCATATTTGGATGACTGCCTGATCCAAGCGGACAGCAAGCATATACTTCTGAAACATTTGGCTTTTGTAATAATGTTGTTGAATTCTCTGGGATACACAGTCAACAAAAAGAAATCAAGACTAATATCCTCTCAGAAAATAATTTTCCTGGGTGCCATCTTGGACACAAACACCCAGATGGCCTACCTCACGCCAGAGAAGCAGGGGCAACAAACTCAATACTTGAGAGCATTAGCAAATTTCACCAGGCTGACTGCAAGGAAAATCCTGCAGGCTCTGGGATTCATGGCATCTTGCATCCTACTAATCCCATGTGCAAAGCTGCATATGAGGAAGCTTCAGTGGTACCTGAAAAACCTATGGTCTCAACACAGCCACAGTTTGGAAACAATAATACCACTAATTCCATGTCTTCAAAAGGAATTTCTGTGGTGGGCTCAAGCATGTCAGCCAAACACAGGTCTCCCATTCTGCAAGCCTCAAGCAAACCAAGTCATCACAACAGACTCCTCTGACTACGCCTGGGGGGCGCACATGACAGATCGGTGCATTCAGGGCAAATGGTTCCAAAAAGAAAAGCACCTTCACATCAATCAAAAGGAAATGCTAGCAGTAATAAATGCTATTATAGCTTTCAAAGACCTTCTGCATCCAGGTCAACTATTGATAAGGACAGACAACACCACAGTAATGTGGTACATAAACAAACAGGGAGGAACCCATTCATATACCCCCTATGCAGGCTGGCCATGTCACTTTGGAACATGGCTCTGGAATTGCAAATCGAATTTCAAGCACAGTACTTGCCAGGCAAGGAAAACATGCTGGCAGACAACCTAAGCAGAAATATGACAGATCCACACGAATGGAAGTTGCATCCTCAAGTTTTTACAGAGATAATTCAAGCATGGGGAAGGCCAGACATGGATCTCTTTGCCTCCCACAAAAATCACCAATTGACAAAATTCTGCTCAAGGACTTTTCATCCAAAGGCCTGGAGAGTGGACGCTCTCTTTCAGTTGGACAACAGTGACAGTTTATGCCTTTCCACCTCTTCCTCTGCTGCCCAAAGTTCTGTTAAAAACCAGAGCAGACAGACCAAAGATGATTCTCATTGCTCCAGACTGGCCAAGACAGCACTGGTACCCACTCATGAGGAGCCTGACGCATTCCCCTCCATGGCAGTCAGCTGAAAACACTCAATCTGGCCGCATGGAAGATTACTTAACATCACAACAGACCCTACTCTCCAAGGAGGTGCTGGATGTCATTTTGGAGGCCAGAAGGCCGTCTACTAGAAAAGCTTACTCCGCAAAATGGAAACTGTTTTGTGCCTGGAATGAGAAAAAGGGCCAGAATCCTGGAAAACTGAATTTACCTCAAATATTACAGTATCTAGCTGAGCTGCTAAGCAGTGGACTTTTTCATTCTCCTCAATCAAAATCCCATGCCTCAGCCATTTCTGCAGAATACAACACTGATCCACCTTTATTCTCTCACCCCCTCTTAAGACAGTTCCTCGGAGGGGCTAAGAATATAAAACCCCCAAGGAAACAACCAATACCTGCTTGGGACCTCAATTTCATTGTAGAAAAGCTGACCTTGCCTCCTTTTGAGCCAGCTGCCTCAACAGATTTGCAATATTTGTCCTGGAAAACAGCTTTCCTTCTGGCTATCACCTCAGCTCGTAGGGTATCGGAACTACAAGCCCTCATGGCTGTGCAGCCTTTTATCATCTTCCATCAGGACAGAGTTTCCTTACGAACCAACCCGTCCTTTATGCCAAAGGTGGTGTCCAGGGTAGCTTTGAATCAGGCTATACACTTACCTACCTTTTACCCTAATCCTCAAAACAAAGGGGAGAGACTACTACATTCCTTGGACATCCACAGACAGCTGCGTTATTATTTGGACAGAACAAAGCCTTTCAGAAAATCAGAACCGCTCTTTGTGTCCTATGCTATAGGAGCTCAAGGGAAGCCAATTTCCAAACAGACAATTTCAAAATGGATAGCCCACTGCATACGCTTTTGTTGCTCTTTTCATGGTAAAACTGTACCTGCAGGCATCAGATCTCACTCCACAAGGGCGACAGCTACCGCTGCAGCTTTTCTCTGAGGAGTTCCTACCAAAGATATTTTGGAAGCAGCCACTTGGAGTTCTGTGCATACTTTCTCCAAGCACTACCACCTACCATTATACTCCAAAACTAGAGCAGGCTTTGCCACTACAGTCTTGCAGGGCATCCTGGCTCCTCCTAGTGCCTACCACCCCTTTCTTAGCTTTGGGATTCTACCCATCTGTTATGACTGCAGCTGTATGCACGATGAACATAGTACAGTTTTGTACCTACCATAAATGTAGATGTTCGAGTGCTAATACAGCTGCAGTCCAGGTTTCCCACCCTCCTTCCCCTCTTGGGACAGGCCTTTTGGCTAACACCTCCTCTTACAACCTGATTGGGGTATTCATTTATGGTGTATTTGCTTGCAACTACTGTATTTTGATTATATGGCATTGCTTTATTACACAAATTTATGTATTGCCTTCCTTCTGGGGGCACCTGACATCTGGGGCAAGAAAAACTGAAGAAAATGACGGCTGGTTCTTTTATACTCCTGTCGCACTGACGTCAGGGAAGAAGTGACTTCAACCGACGCCGGACCTAGACTTTGGAATTCGGCCGACCGAGGACCCGCCTGACGGCAGGAGAACCCCATCTATTATGACTGCAGCACTCTAACATCTACTTTATGGTAGGTACAAAACTGTACTTTCTTGAGCATGTTGATGCTTAATTCTGAAAGGTCCGTCATCCTCATAATGTAAATGTCACCTTTTATGTGTACTCCTTTAAAATAAATTGATCATTTTTTGTAACTATGTATTAGTTTTTGGCTATGAATTAAAACCTTGCTGAAATTCTGTTTAAGCATTTATGTGGGATGGCTTTGTACCCCTGACAGTGAAGGCAGTGCTATCCAACTTTTGCTAACTCTGAGATTGCTGTACCTTTAAGGAGGGGAAATAGGAGATGGGATAATACTGTTGCATTGCTACATTAATCCTTCATTGTGTATAGGTTACCAGAAGTTCATTCTCTGTGTATTGTCTCTTCCCTGATGAGTGGTACATTTCCTGGTGTTTAAACTAAGTTAAAAGCCATGTTTGCATTTTTGTTTTTATGTTGGAAGTGCTGGTTATTTTGTACAAAATACTGTTTTTCCATAGCCTTGTTTGTAGCTGTATCACTGCAGTAAAATGCATTGAAAATTCAGAACTGTGTTTTGTTTACTACTTTGCTGCAACATTACTGAAAGATCATTTTATCACTTTAAGACGTCATCCTGTAAACTTGATAAGCAGGTTTGGATCTTTTTTCAAGGAGCAGAATTTTTTTCATTGTTCATCAGAGTTTGCATAGCTGAATTTTGATGAGCACAGTTCTTCAGAATAGATTTAGTAGAGGACAATTTTGTCTATGTGAGCATGTTTGCATCTCTTTTTAGTGAGTTAAATTTCTTCCAGTCCCCATCAAAAGAGAAGCTGTGAAAAAAAAAAAAAAAAGCATAATTAATTGAATTTAGCATAGTTGAGGAATAAACTTATTACTATCCTGTGTGGAGCACGGGTCTAATTGTTACATCGTGGCCAGTGGTATATTAAGTAACTTTGTTGTCTTTGCATTCTGTATCTCTTATAAGGAGCAGCTATTTGTGTTTGGGCTGTGATAATCTCACACTCCATTGTATGGCATGCACATGGAAGTAGTACAGGATAGTTTTTGTTTTGTTGACCTGATTGGCTGTGCTGAGTAGTGCCTGTTTTCAGTGGAGATTCACAGAGAAAAGCTCCTGCTATTTTAAATGCATTTTAGCATGTTTTAGGTAAACGGCAAGTCATAATAATCACTTTGAAGACCTTACTGAATTAAATATAGGATATTAAAATAATGTACATCAGTAATTATGAAGATATTGAAAAATCTGGGTTTAAACGATTGATAAATTAAAGAATGAAGTATAGTACCGCAGTGCAGTTGTCGCTGACCACAAGCAAAGTACAGCTCTATGACCTGTATGGAGTACATGGTGATTTGTGGATAGGAGTACCTTAGAACTGCCTCCGCAGATCTGTTTTTTCCCCCCTTGAAGCAACCTTTGAGGGTTATGCATTTTGAGTTGTGGGTCAGAGTTGTCGTGCAAGTTCAGTAACTTGCAAATTGAGTAGGAGTACTTTATGGTGAATGTCCTTCTTGCCTAATGGTGTGAACAAAGGTCTCAACAGCATCACATTGTTCTCATGGGTCTACTTCACGTTGTCGTAAGCTGACAATATCGAGTCTGATATTGTCGACACGACCGTATTGAAAGTGAAGAATATCATGCAAGTAAACGGAAGTCTCCATAAGAGGAGATTTCCGTTTACCTCAATGTAGTGTGGTCTCGGAGTTGGTATATTTAAGTAGGGGGGGTGTGAGGGGCTTGCCCCCCTGCCTACGCCATTTATTTATTTTTTTTACGTTATTCGATGTTTTACTTAATCAATCAATAAAGTTTGACCTTTATTGATTCGATTAAGTAAACTTTCGATTAATGTGATATAGATGTGTTCACATCGCCATCACTTTTTGTGTGGCAGTTGGTGTGTAGAGTAAAAGCCACAGGGTTCTCACTGTAAGTGATCGATTCTGTTCCTGTATATTTATAATGGTGTGCTAGAGTTTGAGATCAGACTGTGCATTTCTGATGAATGCTTTGTCGTAGCTAGCTCTGACCACTAAATCCAACTATATGCTATCTGCACCCAGTTTTGAAGTGAACACATGAACTTCATTTGGAGGAATCTAGATATTGTGTAGCTCACTGGTGAGAATGGTAGAGGCAGAAAATCTTGAAGCCACAGTACGATGTTCTTCATCTCACATTGCTGCAGTCCTTACACTTGGGTAGTCCGCTGTCCTCGGTCGGCCCGAATATCAAAGTATAAGGCTGACGTCGGTCAAGGCGCATTTGACTGACATCAGGACGTCAGGGTACAAATGCGCATGACCGACGTCATATCCTCAGTCTTTTTTGCCGCATGGTCCGATGCAGAAGCAGCATTGCAAGTGCCGGTTGGCGTTCTGAGATTTTTCGATTTCGAAGTTTCAGACCGAGTTCAAAGTTGGCTAAGGTACCCCGTTGGGGAATATTTTAGTTTTTTCTTGCCTCAGTGATTTACCGGATGTCAGAAAAAGTCAATAATTGCATTTCTTGTGGGAAACAGATACCGCATAGAGATTATCATACTTTGTGTATTCCTTGCTTAGGGCCTGAGCACGACGTTGTTGGCTGTCGCTCTTGTGCTAGATTTAATAAACGCACTATAAAGAGGAGGTTGGATTGTGCAAGGTTAGTCTTTGGGAAGCGGTGCAATTACAAAATGCCGTCGGATGCTCCGACGCCCGCTTCTTCGAAGAAGCGCAAGGACAAAGCAGTTAAGCCTAGGCTGGAAGAACCGTCTGTACCGGACGCCGGTTGTTTAGAGGTGTCGGTGGAGCCGGTGGCTCCACCGGAGGTTTCTTTGTGTTCCCAGGGTGAGACTTTAGTATTGCAAGATGTGGCCTCTCAGGAGGCAAGTCAAGCTGAGGGGGCTTCTCAGGTTACTATTCTCCCCTCCCTTCCTAGGGTGGCTAGGCCCTCTCCTGTTTCTAAGGCTTCTCCCAGGGGCAGGCCAGGTTTAGCTTCAGTTGGTGTTACCCCTAGCTCTTCAGGTACTGTGCCCAAGAAGCATATGCTTAAAATGGCAGAAGATTTGATTACTTTGATTAGGGGTTCTATGCCCCCTCCTGATAAGAGGCCTAGGGTGGAGCCTGAGCTGGGGGGTTTTGGGCAGGCTTCAGATGTGTCTGAGTCTTCGGCTGAAGACTTGCAGGAGTACTCTCCTTATTCTGATTCTGATGTGGATGATTCTACTCCTTCTGCTTCTCCTCCTGAGGATTTTTCTTTCAGAAACTCTTCATTCCATGAGGGAGCATTTTAAGTGGGAAGGTCAGGACTTCTCTGATTCCAGGAAAAGGCTTAGGGAATTTTTGTTTTTACCCCAGCATAGGCCTTTGGCTATACCTCCTGTTTTGGATGTAGTGGAAGATGTTTTTACAGAGGCTTCTCTTAATCCTGATTCTTTGCCTCCTGCTCCTGTTAAGCCGGATAGGTATTGCAGGGTGCCTGAAGCTCATAAGTATCTTTTTAAGAGTCCTAGGGCAGACCCAGAAACTGTTAGCCACGGGCCTAAAGGTGTTAAGGCTTCTGTTGTTAAGAATCCGGTTCCTGCAGACAAAGAGGCTAGGGCCTTGGATAAATGGGGAAAGAAAGTTTATACTTCTTCCACTCTTGCTATGAGGGCTTTGAATTGCCAGTTTCACATGTTGAAATACCAAAACTATCTCCTTTCACAATTAAAGTCTAAGGTTGATGCTCTGGCAGTAGGTATTGATTGTAAAGAGTTGCAAGATTTAGTACATGTTTCTGAACAGGTGGGTAAGCATTCTTTGCAATGTGGTTTTGATGATGTACAGGCCTCGTCTAGGGTGGCTGCCACTGGGTCAGTTCTTCGCGGGCACGCCTGGCTAAGGGATCAAAATTTGTCTGAACATGTTAAAACAAGGATTTTAGATGCTCCTTTACAATCTGACGTGTTGTTTGGTCCTCCTGTTGAGGCAGTTTTAAAGAAAATGGAAGACAAAGCTAAGTCTATGCAGACTGTTAAAGATTTTTTGCAGGTTCAGCCTCCAAAGTTTAGCAGAAATTGGCCTGCTAAAGGGTGGACGTATCCTTCTTATGATTCCCAGTCTAGGGGTAGATCTAGACGTGGTAGGGGCAGAGCGCAGGGCTCTTTCAGGCCTAGAACAGGGAGTTCTCCTGCACAGTCTTCAGGTGAGGGCAGGGGTCAGTCCTTTCGTAAACAGACCCAATGACCTACCTTTTCAGCTGCCAGAGCCTTCTTGTCTGGCAGCACCTTTGGGAGGAAGGTTGGCTCTTTTCAAAGAAAATTGGAATTTAATTACCCAAGACAAATGGGTATTGGATATCATACATCAAGGTTACAGGTTTTATTTCCATTCCTTGCCTCCTTACAGGGGCATGCCAGACGTTCCTCCTCAACAAAGGATAGAGGCTCACAAGCAAATTTCTCTGTTACTTCAACTAGGGGCCATACAGCCGGTCCCTATGCCAGAAGTGGGCCTAGGATTTTAGTCTCGCCTGTTCCTAGTACCAAAGAAGGGGAACACGTGGAGACCAATTTTGGATCTATCTATCCTCAACACTTATCTGGACATTCCCAAGTTCAAAATGTTGACGTTACAACAGCTTTTGCCTCTGCTGGGCAAGGATCATTGGATGGTAACTTTGGATCTCAAGGAGGCTTACCTTCATGTTCCTATCAGACTAAGTTGCAGGAAGTATCTGCGTTTTCGAGCTGGGACTTTTCACTATCAGTTCTCTGCATTGCCCTTTGGCTTATCTACTGCGCCCAGAGTGTTCACAAAAGTTCTGGCTCCAGTGATAGCTTTCTTCAGGCTGAAAGGAATACAGATTTATCCTTATTTGGACGACTGCCTGATTCTGGCTCAAGGAAGAGAAGAGCTTCTTCGTCATTTGGAATATGTGATAGCAGTGCTAAGATGCCTAGGGTATTCTGTGAACGAAATAAAGTCCAGTCTAGTACCCTCTCAAGACATGTGCTTTCTGGGTGTGAGACTGAATACAGCATCCCAGATGGCCTTTTTAACCCCGGACAAACAAAAGAGTCTATCCCTTTACTTCCATCAGCTATCTCATCAGTCCGGGCTGACTGCAAGGACAGTCCTTCAAGCCTTAGGGTTCATGGCATCTTGTATTCTGGTGCTTCCCAATGCCAAACTGCATATGAGGAAGCTACAATGGTATCTCAAAATGTATGGACACAGCACTGCCAGGATCTAGACACTGTCATTCAAATAATACCTTGCATTCAAAAGGAATTTTTGTGGTGGGCTCAGGAATGTCACCTAAACAAGGGACTCTCTGTGACCCGGCCAGAGGCGAGTCAGATTTTAACGACAGATGCCTCAGACAAAGCTTGGGGAGCTCATCTAAATGGAAAGTGGATACAAGACAAGTGGCCTGCCAGACTACAACATCTACATATCAATCTAAGGGAGATGTTAGCAGTCCAGTTTGCATTAATAGCTTTCAAGGATTTACTTCTTCCAGGGCAGGTGTTGATTCTAACAGACAACACAACTGTCATGTGGTACATCAACAAGCAAGGGGAACGATTCTTATCCTCTATGCAGGCAAGCAATGATTTTGTGGGAGACTGCTCTCAGTTTACAACTCAATCTACAGGCAAGGTTTCTGCCAGGAGCACAGAACTCCTTAGCAGATGTGTTGAGCAGACGAATTATGGATCCCCACGAGTGGAAATTGGATCCTCATGTGTTTCAGAAATTGACAGTGTCATGGGGAACTCCAGACATAGATCTGTTCGCTTCTCCACTAAACCATCAGCTGCCAAAGTTTTGCACAAAAAGGTTTCATCCCACAGCTTGGAAAGTGGATGCTCTTTCTTTCAATTGGAGCAATCTTAATGTGTATGCCTTTCCACCTCTGCCTCTCCTCCCAAAGGTACTTCTAAAGGTCAGACAGGACAAGGCAAGGATGATTTTAATAGCTCCAGATTGGCCTCGACAGCACTGGTACCCATTACTGAGAAGTCTGGTACGGAAGCCTCCATGGCCTTTGCCTTCGATTCCACACCTGTTGTCACAGGAGGACAGCCATTTGCTCAATGTCAAACTTCACTCTCTTCACCTAACAGCCTGGCATATTCTGTTTTGAACCATAGAGGGTCTCAACTTCCACAACAAGTTTTGAATGTGATTTTGGAAGCTAGAAGGCCTAGTACAAGGAAAGTGTACGCAGATAAATGGAAGAGATTTTTATTTTGGAGTGCAGCAAAGATTTTGATGTTTCTGAGCCTAATTTGAGTGTGGCTCTTCAATATCTTACTGAGTTACTGGACAAAGGTTTGTCTTTCTCTTCTATTAAGGTTCATGCTGCAGCAATTTCGCTCACTATGATTGTGACCCACCATTGTTTTCTCATCCTTTGTTCAAGCAATTTCTTAGAGGGGCAAAGAATATAAGACCCCCACGAAGAGCTCCTACTCCTGCTTGGGATCTCAATTTTGTGTTGGAGAAACTCACTCTACAACCTTTGAGCCTGCAGCTACTTCTGAGTTGAAATATTTGTCATGGAAGACTGCTTTTTTGTTGGCAATTACCTCTGCAAGAAGGGTTTCTGAATTGCAGGCCCTTATGGCGGTTGAGCCTTTCTTGATTTTCCATAAGGATAGGGTATCATTACGTACAAATCCTTCCTTTATGCCTAAGGTGGTTTCTAGTGTGGCTTTAAACCAAACTATTCATTTGCCTACTTTTTATGCAAATCCCCAAAATAAAGGAGAAAAGATTTTGCACACTTTAGATGTACACAGGCAGTTGCGATATTATTTGGACAGAACTAAAGGGTTCAGGCAGTCTCAGCAGTTGTTTGTTTCTTTTGCTTTGAGTTCTCAGGGCAAGCCTGTGTCAAAACAAACTATTTCTAAGTGGATTGGGTTTTGCATTGCTTTCTGTTATTCCCATCATGGCAAGGAGATTCCAGCTGGGATTAGGCCTCATTCCACTAGGGCTACTGCCACTTCAACAGCTTTTGAGGGAGTGGCAACCAAGGATATTTTGGAGGCAGCTACTTGGAGTTCAGTGCATACTTTTTCTAGGCATTATCACCTGCCACTTTACTCTAAATCCAGGGCTGGTTTTGCCACTGCTGTTTTGCAGGGCATCTTGGCAGCTCCTGCTTCCTTGTAGTTAGCCATCCTCCCTTACCTCTACTTTGGGATTCTACCCAAGTGTAAGGACTGCAGCAATGTGAGATGAAGAACATAGTACAGTTTTGTACCTACCATAAATGTAGATGTTCAAGATCCACATTGCTGCAGTCCAATTTACCCTCCCTCCTTCCCCTCTGTAGTTAGAGGTGGTTGTGTGGGTTGGGTTGTACATATTGTGTATTTTGTATATATTGTACATATAGTTAGTGCAAGGGTGGTGGGTTGGTTGTTTGCTGTCTTTTGGTTTTGACCTTTATTTTTAGGGTCTTCTGACATCTGGGGCAAGAAAAGACTGAGGATATGACGTCGGTCATGCGCATTTGTACCCTGACGTCCTGATGTCAGTCAAATGCGCCTTGACCGACGTCAGCCTTATACTTTGATATTCGGGCCGACCGAGGACAGCGGACTACCCAAGTGTAAGGACTGCAGCAATGTGGATCTTCGAACATCTACATTTATGGTAGGTACAAAACTGTACTTTTTTGCTGAATGCTCAACTCTAAAGTTAAATTGCCACTGTAATACTGGGCATGGGGAGTGCCTTTTCTAGAATACTGTTTCCAGTTTTAGTTGCATGGATGGAGGTTGATATATATTTTTTTAAACTGTTGACGATCAAGCACTGTCGAGTTAATGGGAGTGGAGTAACTTAAATGTAACGAAGGGCTGACAGTGCTAAGTATGTATTACGTGAAAGAAGAAAATGTTTTGAGACTATTCTTGCTCAGATGGGTAGAGTAGAACTGTTAAGGACGAGGGAATGTGTGCCAACTTGTAAGACGGTAGCACAAGTCCATCTTCTGGAAGGGGGGATTTGGTCCTGAAATGTGGTTGCTGCAGGGTGGAGTGCAGGTCAGGAGGGGGGTTCATCAGTACATGGGTCAGTTGAAAGGAAGAACAGGACCAAGACAGGTGCAGAAAGCTGTATGGGGGAGCTGCAGAACATGTGTGCTATAGGTGTATGGTCAGTACATTTATGTTTATCATTTCGAACAGGAACCTTCATAGCAGTTACTTTGTAGGAGGTTGCTTCTGCTCTTCTGTAAGGGTTGCAAGTACTTTTCAGCAAGGTGTGTATTTAGTATTCTCATGTTATGTTATGCTATTTATCGGTTTATTATTTATTGGCATTTTCATTATCAGTTCAGTCTGACTGGGTAGGAGCCCATTTTCATCAGAGGACTGGGAGAAAAGCTCCAAAATATTACAAAAAAATGTTCTCTCTAAAAATACAAAAACTACTACAGTTCAAGTAATTGTAACAAATTAGACATAAAACGAAAACATTGTTTAGGAATAGATGCAAGACATATGAAATTTTTTTTTAATATTCAGAGAAATTTTAACCAGTTTATAGAGAACTTAAAGGTAAGTTAGTATAATACAAACATGAATTGCAATATGAAGTGAGAGAAGCGAGAGCGAGCCCGGGGAGAGAAATTAAGAAGTGAGTGAAGAAGGGAGAGTAAGTGGGCGTAAGGTATAAATAGGTGCTTGTTCACTTTTTAGGGATGTACTTTATGCTGTTGTTGAGCAAGAAGAAACACAGCTTTTGGCTAGGAAGTCTTTCGGAATGATTTTGAAAGATGGGCGGAGGGAGGGTGTTCATAGGTTGGTACTAGGCTATTGGTCCTAGGGCCTATACAAGCCTTGCCATAACAATTCCCTGGCTATTTCATCATTAAGGTTCCTTTTGAAGAAGGCCAAAGAGGCACTCTGCTTGACGTGTATGGGCAGTCTATTTCAGAGTCTGGGGAGTCTCTGGGTCAGGAACCTATCCCTCCAGCATGTTTTGTTTATTGTGATGACAGGGTTTAGATCCCTGGAGCATGTGGCTCTGAGGGGTTGGGATTTCTTTTAAGTGTAGCATGTCCAACAGCTCTGGGTTTGACATGGCCTTGTATGTTAAGCAGAGATCGCCTTGGAGTAGACGATATACGACAGACTATAGCTGGCATTTTTTAAGGCGGTCAGTATAGGGCATTTGCTTTAGGCTTGTGATTCTTTTAGTGAAGTATTTGGCCTTTCCAGTTGTTGCAGATGTCTTGAGAGGTACATACCAAATGGGGCGTTGTATTCTATAATGGGTCTAATGAGGGATGAGTACAGTGGGACACTGACCTCCTTTTTTTCTTGATGAAAAAGCCCTTAGTGACGAGGTGTGCCACATAGAAGGATTTCCTGACTGTTGTGGCAATGTGGTTATTGAAGGTGAGACCACTGTCCACCTGTGTCCCTAAGTTTCTTATCACACTTTCGGTGTTTAGTGTACTGCCACCTATGTGGTAATTCACGGGTACATGTTTTTTTCCCAAAGGGGATAACTATACATTTCTTGGCATTGCGCTTGATCTGGCATCAAGCATCTGTTACTGTAAGGCCCTTTTGTAGAGTATCCACATCATTTGGGGATTCAATAGTGGCTTCCAGTTTGCAGTCATCTGCGAACTTTGTTAGCCAGAGTCCATTAGTGTTGACCTGTACTTCATGGAAGTAGATGCCAAACAAGAGGGGTCCCAGGACTGAACCCTGAGGTACTCCACTTGTCTGGAGCTGGATTTGGAGTCAGCTACTTTTACATTGTGGGTTCAGTCAGTAAGCCAGTTGGCAATCCATCGAGTGATGTAGGGATTAATGCCAGCTTAGTAAGTTTATCTATGATTCCAGAGTGGGGGATGGTGTCAAAGGCCTTGGCGAGGTCCAGATAGGCTGTGTGGACTGCCTTACCCTCATCCACGGCTCTGGAGACTGATTCGAAGAAGTCAGTCAGGTTCAGGAGACAAGAACGGCCCTTCACGAACCCAAACTGGGTGGGGTCCAGTGTTTTAAGTTTGCCAATGTCTTTGTTTATACGTTCCATGGCCTTGCAGATCAGGCTAAGTCAGACTGATGGGGCGGTAGTTCTTGGGATCCAAGGTGGATCGATCCCCCCTTGTGGAGTGGGGTAACTGTAGCTGTGCGCCATTCAGTGGGCACAAAGCCTGAGGTGAGGGTATGATTAAACATGACACTTAAGTGAGGTGCCAGTTCATTTTGTAGTTCATGTAGTACACAGCCCGGGATGTCATCTGGTCCCATGGATGCTGTATTCTTAGATTTGGAGAGTGCGTGTTTTACATGTGTGGCCGTTATTACTGGAATTTGGCAATCTTCCGGTATTGATGGGCCATTTAGGGGGTGAGAGTTGGGTGAAGTTGGCACTGAATTGATCTCTCAGGATATTGGCAATATCCTTGGGATCAGTATATTTAATGCCATTCTGTTGTAGCTCAGAGCAGATCTGAGCATTGCCATTTAGATTCTTGACATAGTTATAGGATGCCTTGTGGTTGTCTTTGGAATCTTTGGCAATTTTATTTTCGTAACTAGCTTTGGAGGATTTTATAAGGGATCTCTGCTTATTACTGAGGCTGGTAAGGGAACTTTTTGCATCCTGGGATTTTCCTCTTTTCTGCAACAGTTTCTTCCTTTTGTTGTAAAGTTTGTTTATGGCAGGGGCCACCAGATTGGCTTCCTTTTTTTGGAGGAGAGCATCTTGGTTCTGTTTGGGATGGCACGATTCATGCATGAGTGGATGTGCTCGTACAGTGCCTTAGTGTAGGATTATAACATGTGTTGACCTGATGGATCCATGTAAGGAGTTTCAGGCCTTAGTAACATGGAACGAGTACAGACAATTCCCAGCAGATTTGATAGGTTTGTGGACAGACATGAGTTTTTGGTCTTTGGGTCATAATGACCAAGTGAGAACATAGTTGTGTAGATTTAGTGCTGGACAAGCAAATGGATGCTGGTTAATGTTCTAAATGGTTAAAAATGTGTATATGCTAGTTAATGGGGTAGTTCTAACCAAATTAGTCTTTTTAGTGCTTGAGATCAGACTGTGCATTTCTGATCAACACTGTGGTAGCTAGCTTCGACCAAAACTGAGTGAGCCCAGCATATAGTAGGGCTGAGAGAGATCTAACGAGAACATTTGAAGTATACGTTTTTGGTGGGTTCTGAAAGGGGTATTTGCTGCGAGTTTAGGAATCTTCATTATAGCATTGTTCAGGTTTTGATTTTTGTGATGTCTGAAGGTTAGTAAGGATGGGAGTACCATAAATAAGTGTGGGGAGGAGATGAGTTGTGGCAAGTGTAGTTTTAGTTGGATTGGTGAGAGTTTTTGGCTTTAAAAAGCATCCCTAGTTTTTGATGTTTTTTTCATGTAATTTTGTACAAGTCAAATCTTTAAGATTTATTGTCTAATATCATCCATAATAATTTGCTATGAGAAGGGACTTTAGTGATTGTATTCTAAAGAGAGGACTTTGAGGGAGGATTTGAGGGAAAAGTAATAGTTTGGTTGTTAAGGTTGAGCACGAGTTCTGAGTTAAAAAGCCATGTTTCAGTGTCTGGTAAAGCTTCCTGAGTAATTTTGTGGAGGTGTCCCATGTTGTCAGATGTGCAAATGAGTGTGGAGTCATCTGCATACTATATTGGAGAGGCCTGTTGTGTGTGATGGATGTTAGTGAGAATGTTAGAGGGGACCAAGGATGGAGCCTTGCGTTACACAAGGGGTGACTGGGAGGTATGGTGAGAGGGTGGAGTGCCATTGAACCAACTGACATCTGTTGGGTAGATAGCCCACCCTGCTATGGTTCAAAGTTGAGAGAGACCTAATGACATTTGAAGTAGAAGTTTGCTGCAACAAACTGTGCCCAATGCTTTCGACAAGTCTAGAAATAAGGAGACTAATTTGTCATTATCTCTAGCTTTACTGACTGTATCGGCATAGGTTAGAAGTACAGTGTTAGTACTATGGGAAGGATGCAAGCATATTATGTAGTGTGAGACAAAAGGAGGTACTGCCAGCACAGCTAGCTGGAATTTTTAAAATTATGTCATTCGTGAATATCAAACTAATTTATACAAGATGCTGGTGTTACACATGCCGTACAGTGCTAATACATTTATATATGAAACTGCCTTGTACAGATGCTTGTGCTTAAAATGTATCCACAGTGCTCCCTAATGGAAGAGAACAGAAATGTACATGCGCTATTGTAACTGTTTAAATGCATCTGTTTCAACAGAGGAAACTGCAGGGTTAATCTCAGTCCAGCAAACTTTAGAAAAATATCAGAAATTAAATCATGTTATAGGCTAGGCCAGAAAGATGTTTCAAATCAATGCAGCCAGCGACACAATTGGCTGTACTAAGAAGCTTTCTGTATTGTCTTTGGGGTGAACAAATTGCTACTTTGGAAGCAGGAAGGGATGCAATTGTTTTATGATTTCCAGTACATGCCAAAGATCTTAGCAAAATCCCTTGTCTGAGTGTTTTTACAGGTAGATGCTAAATGCTGCCAGCAGTAGGGGGTTTGCCTTTTGCCTGGGAACTAGAAATCGGATGACCAGAAATGTCATTCTGTAAGGTATCCCAGCAGTAATATTTTGGGTATTATTTTGAGAAGTCTCCCAGTGAGAGAGTATTCTGTATTCTATCTTGGACCTGACAACAACAAGAACCATTTATCACACATCTGTCTTGCTCTAAGTTATTGGGGTATAGTAATTCGCTATATTCCTGACTGTATCTAAGAGAAGTTTAGTTTAGATTTTTTCTTTGTGTGAGCCTGTATCGCAATGTTGATTTAAATATTTCATGTGGTTTTAAACTCTCTTACTGTAAATATGTACAGAGTATTTTCTTGTTCTTTTATTTATTATTAAACATATTTAAACCTTTCATTGTAGCTGATCTTTTGTAGAGATATTTAAGTTTTGAGAGTACTTGCATATTTATTTGGTGACATTGTATGGTCCACTCTTAACAGCCTTGCTCTTGGTCAAACTACCATTTGTATTAATATTACACAGTAAGATTGGACACCCTTTAAGGGCCCTAAAGTAGCTGATAAGGAGTGACTGGTGGCAGTGGTAACTACCTTAGAATCTGGGAGAAGGGGGTATAGCTAGTAAACCTGTGCCAGCCATTGCAAGGTCTGTGTGTTTGTGTAAATCAAACCTGTGTGTGCGCCAGCTACTTGGGCAGGGACACGAAGCACTGGTTGAACAGAGAGGGTGCTTGAGGTCTTGGCTTGGTCACTCAGCTGAGATCTCAACTCTATAGCTGTGGCAGTAGAGCGTCTTATTGGGGATCTGGAGGAAGGTAGAGGGACCAGCCCCGGACTGACTGTGGTCTCTCTGCTTATAAGGGAAGTTGCATTTGATGCAGAGAGCTGGTGGTGTATTTGCTAGGGTGTGATGCAGTTTAACAAGGGATTTAATCTCTTGCTGTAATGTGTGGGGCTATTAATTAGTTATGGGAAACCCCATAGATTAATGCTAGATCTAGGAGAGTTAGAGTTCATAGCTTCATAGACTAGCACTAAGCCAACTGCTCTTGTGGCCATTTTTAAGACTAGCCAGTTACCCCATGTTAGAATCAAACCTTGCACCTTGTGTTTGTAAGGTAAATACCTTAACCATTATTTCAACCTCCCACTAAATATTTGTTTTCCATGGGACTGTATTGTTGACTCATGCTCTTCTGAGTAGACACACACAGCAGTTGACTGCAGTGAGATTAGAACTCGTACCTAACGAGTTGCACTAGCTAAAAAAAACTCAGCATGTAATGTGAGCACCATGGCACAAGTCTTAAATGGTCTCCAGATCGATAGTTGAATGAACACACACTTAAGTTGTCTGCTTTGAGATTACAGCACTCTACCTATCCAATGAAATAATCTAGAGAACACAGTAGATGTTCATCGTGTTTCACTGTTGGTCAAGACTGTAGGGTTCTCCCCTGCCGGCAGGTAGCCCTCGGTCGGCCAGAATCCCAAAGTCTGGGTCCGGCGTCGGCTGTTCAACCCTGCTCCCTGACGTCAGAGCGCCTGGAGTATAAAGCTGACAGCCGACGCCATCTTCTCCAGTCTTTCTTGCCGTGCGGTGAAAGTTCGCAAGTACCGGTCGGTTGACTCCTGACGAATATTTCTACGTTCTTCGGTCCGAAGACTTCTCTTCTTCACTCAAAGCTAAGTACCCCGTTGGGGAAACTTTTTTCTTGCTCCACTCCGATGTCAGAAAAAGTTAATAATTGTATTTCATGTGGGGAGCAAATACCTCCATAAGGATTTTCATTCTTACTGTATTCCTTGCTTGGGCCCTGACCACGACGTAGCTAGTTGTCGGTTTTGTGCTAGATTCAATCAACGTACAATTAAGCGAAGGTACGATTTTGCCTTTCATTACTTCGGTAGACGATTTCACTACAAAATGTCGTCTGACACGCTTCCATCTACCGGAGTTCACAAGCATTGCAAGGATAAAGACAGGCCTCCGAGGTCCAAATCTGATGATAGCGCACATGTGGAGCCAGCTACAGGTTCGGCCGTCATCAGTGAGGCGCTTTTGCAGTCGCTGTCGTCGGCCATTTCAGAACCGATGGCCGAAACGGACTCTCATGAGGAGCCAACAAGGCCTTTAAATATCTTTGTTGCAGGACCTTCGGACAATGCTCCTTCAGATGGGTCCGGAGCCGCTGTGCAGGTATTGGCTTCCGAAGGGGTTTTCAGGCCTCCGCTTCAGGTAAAGGCAAAGCCAAGGACAAAGGCAAAGACTCCTTCTAAACCAAAGACTTCAACACAGGCTTCTTCTGAACCAGCTCCCAAGTCACAGAAACAGTTACTCAAGATGGCGGAGGATTTACTTACAATGATTAGGGGTTTTCATCCCCCTCCAGACAAAAGGCCAAGGCAGGATGTTTATTATGATTCCTCTGATCAGGCTTCTGTTTCCTCAGTTTCTTCTTCTGATCAGGAATATTGTTTTCCTCCTTATGAGGATTCTGATGCGGAAGATTCCATTCCTTCAGCTTCTCCTCCTGAGGATTTTTTCTTTGGGGAAACTCTGCATGAAATGAGGGAACATTTTCACTGGGAGGGACAGGAGTACTCAGAATCAAAGAAAAGAATGAGGGATTTTCTTCTTCTTCCCCAACATAGACCGCTGGCTATTCCCCCTGTTTTGGATGTTGTGGATGATGCCTTTTCGGAGGCTAATTTAACCCCTGACTCTTTTCCTCCTGCTAAGCCTGATAGGTACTACAGGGTGCCTGATCCCCATCAGTTTTTGTACAAGAATCCTACTGTTGACCCTGAAACCATTTCTCAGGGTCCTAAGGGTGTTAAAGCCGCTACTGCCAAAAATCCTATTCCTACTGAAAAAGATTCTCGAGCTTTGGAAAGATGGGGTAAAAAGGTGTACACTTCTGCTACTTTGTCCATTAGGGCTTTAAACTGTCAGTTTCATATGCTTAAATATCAGCAATTTCTCTTGTCTGTCTTAAAACAGAAATTTACTTCCATTTCTGCCTGTCCAGAGGATAAGGAACTACATGACTTACTGCATGCCACCGAACAAGTTGGGAAGCATGTTTTACACTGTGGATTTGATGCCTTGGAGGCTTCTTGTAGGGCTGCGGCCTCTGGCACAGTCATTAGAAGACATGCATGGTTAAAGGAACAAAATTTACTTGAGCAAGTCAAGGCTAAATTATTGGATGCTCCTTTTCAGCATAATGTTTTGTTTGGATCTAAAGCTGAGGAGGTGATTAAAAAGATGGAGGATAAGGCGAAATCCATGCAAACAGTTAAAGATTTCTTGCAAGTACAGCCTCCTAGATTTAGCAGGAATTGGCCATCAAAAAACTGGTCCTTTCCCTCTTCAGACAGGCCTCGAAGGGGTAGATATAGACGCCCCAGAGGGAGGCCTCAAACTCAAGCTGCTTATAGATCAAGGCAATGGACTGCTTCTACCCCTAGGGGGGAGGAGAGGACAGGCCACAGTCTCAAAGGAAACAAACTCAATGACTCCCTCTGTTGGGCTACAGGGATGTCTTGCCTGGAAGCCCCTCTCTGAGGAAAGCTCTCTCTTTTTTTTACCAAAATTGGACTCAACCCAGGACAAATGGGTTTTGGATGTGATTTTAAGAGGTTACAAATTCCACTTTCATACTTTGCCAAGGCCAAGCGGATGGCCAGACCTTCCAAAACGTCAATGGACGGAGGCCTTAAACCAGGTGGAGGCTCTTTTGGCTATGAATGCCATAGAACTGGTACCTCTTTCAGAGATGGGAAAAGGTTTTTACTCAAGGCTATTTCTAGTTCCAAGAAAGCAAAATTCATGGAGACCCATTCTGGATCTGTCGGTCTTGAACACCTTTCTAGAGATTCCAAAATTCAAGCTGCTTACTCTGCAGCAGTTACTCCCAATGCTGTCCAAAGATGCATGGATGGTGACTTTGGATTTAAAGGAGGCATATTTACACATTCCCATCAGGCAGGATCGCAGAAAATACCTCAGGTTCAAGGCCGGATCGAGGCACTTTCAATTCTCTGCGCTGCCCTTTGGATTGTCTACTGCGCCCAGGGTCTTTACCAAATGCCTGGCTCCAGTAGTAGCTTACTGCAGACTCAAGGGAATTCAAATTTACCCTTATCTGGACGATAGCCTAATTCAGGCAGACAGCAAGGATGTCTTACTCCAGCATCTAGACTTTGTACAGAACCTTCTCAAATTCCTGGGATTCTCTGTGAACATAAAGTCAAATTTAACACCATCACAACGGATAACTTTTCTGGGTGCTCTTCTAAATATTACAACCCAGATGGCATATCTGACATCCGAAAAACAATTACAGCTGGCATCAACTTTCAAAGCCTTGGCAGCTCTAACCCGTCTATCTGCAAGGAAATTCCTGCAGGCTTTGGGTTACATGGCCTCCTGCATCCTTCTCGTACCATATGCAAGACTACACATGAGGAAAATACAGTGGTACCTAAAGAGTGTATGGTCTCAGCATTACCACAGTTTGGACATGCTGATTCCCGTTCTTCCTTGCCTTCAAAAGGAATTTCTTTGGAGGCCCAGGGCATGTGCTCTAAACCTAGGGAAGTACTTCCATCTACCTCCTGCCTCTCAGATTCTAACCACGGATGCCTCGGATTATGCTTGGGCAGCCCATTTTCAGGGCAATTGTCTGCAGGGCCTTTGGACAACGGATCAGAAGCACCTGCATATCAACTTAAAGGAAATGTTAGCCGTTCAGAAAGTTCTATTGGTCTTCAGGAATCTCTTACAACCAGGACAACTTCTAATACGGACAGACAACACCACAGTTATGTGGTACATAAACAAGCAAGGGGGATCTCATTCCTACCCCCTTTGCAGACTAGCCATGGATTTATGGGACACAGCTCTAGCTTGCAGTCTGGACCTTCAAGCTCAGTTTCTACCAGGGAAACAAAACTTACTGGCAGACAGTTTGAGCAGAAACATTTCGGATCCACATGAGTGGATGCTGGACACCGAAATATTCAGGATGATAACAGCAGTATGGGGATGTCCTCACATAGATCTCTTTACATCGCATTTAAATCATCAGCTACAGAAGTTTTGCACCAGGACATTCCACGAGGAGGCTTAGAAAGTGGATGCCCTGTCATTCAGTTGGAGGAACCTCTCAGAATATGCCTTTCTGCCTCTTCCTCTTCTTCCACGAGTTTTATTGAAGATAAAACAGGACAAACCCAAGATGATAATCTTGTTGGCTCCGAATTGGCCTCTACAGTTTTGGTATCCAACTCTAGTGAACCTATGCCTGGAGCCCCCTTGGGTTTTACCTCAGTCTCCGAACCTTCTGTCCCAACATCAGGGTCAGGTTCTACACTCTCATGTCAAAACTCTTAGCCTGGCGGCCTGGTTAATCCAGGGCCTTTGATTTCTTCCTTCCTTCCCAAGCAGGTTATGGATGTCATTTTAGAAGCTAGACGTCCTAGCACTAGGAAATCTTATTCAGGAAAATGGAAAAGATTTTGTTCCTGGATGCAGACACAGGATTCTGATCCTCTTCTTCCTAACATTACTTTAATTTTACTTTTACTTGAGGGATCTCTTGCATAGGGGTCTCTCTTTCTCTTCCATTAAGATCCATGCTTCTGCTATTTCTGCTCATTATAATACAGACCCTCCCATCTTTTCCCACCAGCTCATGAGACAGTTCCTCAGAGGAGCTAAGAACTTAAGACCTCCTAGATCTCCTCCTATTCCTGCTTGGGATCTCAATTATGTTTTGGAAAAACTAACCTTGCCTCCTTTTGAGCCTGCCGCTTCTGCTGACAATCAAGTTTTTATCTTGGAAGACAGCTATCCTGTTGGCACTTACCTCTGCCAGGAGAGTTTGAGTTACAAGCTCTTATGGCGGTGGAACCTTATATTATTTTTCATCAAGACAGGGTATCTTTGAGGAGTAATCCGACTTTCATGCCTAAGGTGGTTTCCAAAGTGGCTTTAAATCAGACTATTCACTTGCCAACCTTTTTTCCCACTCCCCAAAATAAAGGGGAAAGGATCTTACATTCCTTGGATGTACATCGACAACTACGTTTTTACCCGAATAGAACCAAGGACATCAGAAAATCAGAACAATTGTTTGTTTCTTATGCTTCTAGTTCCCAAGGTAAAGCCAGGTTCTAATGCTGAGGATATACTGCGAAAAATGGAAGAAAAAGCCAAATCTATGCAAAATGTCAAAGCTCTCTTACAGGTCCAGCCACCACGTTTTAGCAGGAATTGGCCTTCAAAAAACTGGTCCTTTCCAGCCACTGACAAGCCCCAAAGAGGTAGATACAGACGCACAAGGGGCAGAGGGCAATCACAAGGATCATATAGAGGCAGACAATGGCAATCTCCAGCACCAAGAGGTAGTGAAGACAGTGCACAACAATACAGGAAGCAAACCCAATGACTCCCTCATTTCCATGCCAAGCAAGTTTCAGCTGGCAACACCTTTGGGAGGGAAACTAGCATTATTTGCAAACAATTGGCATATTGTCACAACAGACAAATGGATACTGGACATTATAAACAGAGGCTACAAATTTCAATTTCACACTCTTCCAAAAATGAGAGGCATGCCAAACCTGCCACAAAATCAAAGGGCAGAGGCACAACTGCAAATTTCCAAGCTCCTAAACATGAGAGCTATACAAAAGGTACCTACTCACCAACAAGGTCAAGGTTTTTATTCAAGACTCTTTCTGGTGCCAAGAAAAGGAACAGACTGGAGACCCATTCTGGACTTATCCTTCCTAAACTCATTTCTACTCGTACCAAAATTCAAGATGCTCACACTTCAGCAACTTCTTCCCATGCTGGGCAAGGAGTTTTGGCTGGTAACATTGGACCTCAAGGAGGCATACCTGCATGTCCCAATCAGACAAAGCTGCAGAAGATACCTCAGATTTCTTGCAGGTTCAATCCACTATCAATTCTCTGCATTGCCCTTTAGCTTATCTACTGCGCCCAGAGTATTCACAAAGTGCCTGGCATCAGTGATTGCCTATTGCAGACTTCAAGGGATACAAATTTACCCTTATCTGGACGACTGCCTGATCCAAGCGGACAGCAAGCACATACTACTGGAACATCTGGCATATGTGACACGACTACTGCTTTCTCTGGGATACACCATCAACAAGGAGAAATCAAAGCTAACACCATCTCAGAAAATAACCTTCCTGGGTGCCAGCTTGGACACAAACACCCAGATGGCATATCTTACGCCAGAAAAACAAGGGCAATTATCTCTGTACTTCGAAACTCTAGCAAAAAGTACCAGGCTTACTGCAAGGAAAATCCTGCAGGCTCTGGGATTCATGGCATCTTGCATCCTTTTAATCCCATGCGCAAAGCTGCATATGAGAAAACTTCAATGGTACCTAAAAAATCTATGGTCTCAACACAGTCGCAGCTTGGAAGCAATTATACCAATAATTCCATGCTTGCAAAAGGAATTTCTATGGTGGGCCCAAGCATGTCAACTCAACACAGGTCTTCCATTCTGCAAGCCTCCAGCAAAGCAAGTCATAACCACAGACGCCTCAGATTACGCCTGGGGGGCGCACATACAGGACAGGTGCATTCAGGGCAGATGGTCCCAAAAGGAAAAGCACCTTCACATCAATCAAAAAGAAATACTAGCAGTAATAAATGCAATTACAGCTTTCAAGGACTTTCTGCATTCAGGACAATTGCTGATAAGTACAGACAACACCACAGTAATGTGGTACATAAACAAACAAGGAGGAACACATTCATACCCCTTGTGCAGACTAGCCATGACTCTTTGGAACTTGGCTCTGGAAAGACAAATCGAACTTCAAGCACAGTACTTGCCAGGACTGGAAAACACACTGGCAGACACTCTGAGCAGGAATATGACAGATCCACACGAATGGAAGTTACATCCTCAGGTGTTTACGGAGATAATCCAAGCATGGGGGAGGCCAGACATAGATCTTTTTGCCTCACACAGGAACCCTCAATTGAAAAAGTTCAGTTCAAGGACCTTCCATCCAAAGGCCTGGAAAGTGGACGCACTCTAATTCAGTTGGACAACCTGGACAGTTTATGCATTCCCACCTCTACCTCTTCTGCCCAAGGTGCTTTTGAAAGTAAGAGCAGACAAACCGAAGATGATACTGATTGCTCCAGATTGGCCAAGGCAACACTGGTATCCACTCCTGAGGAGCCTAACACAAACTCCTCCCTGGTCCCTGCCTCTAATACCTCTTCTGTTGACTCAGAACAGCTACAAAACCCTTCACAGTCAGCTGAAAACACTCAACCTCGCTGCATGGAAAATTCCTTAACACCACAACAGACCCTACTCTCCAAGGAGGTGCAGGATGTCATCTTGGAGGCCAGAAGACCATCTACTAGAAAAGCCTACTCCGCTAAATGGAAGCGGTTTTGCTGTTGGAATGAGAAAAGAGGCCAGGACCCTAGAAAATTGAACTTGCCTCAAGTTTTACAGTACCTAGCTGAACTGCTGAACAGTGGACTTTCATTTTCTTCCATAAAAATACATGCCTCAGCCATTTCTGCAGAATTCAACATGGATCCTCCTTTATTCTCTCACCCACTCTTACGTCAGTTTCTCAGATGGGCTAAGAATATAAGACCTCCAAGGAAGCAACCAATACCAGCCTGGGACCTTAATTACATACTAGAAAAATTAACATTGCCTCCATTTGAACCTGCTGCCTCAACAGATCTACAATATTTGTCCTGGAAAACAGCCTTCCTTCTGGCCATCACTTTAGCTCGTAGGGTTTCTGAATTACAGGCCCTCATGGTGGTGCAGCCCTTCCTCATCTTCCATCAGGATAGGGTTTCCCTTCGTACTAATCCTTCTTTTATGCCAAAAGTGGTATCCAGGATAGCCCTAAACCAAGCCATACACCTACCCACCTTTTATCCTAACCCTCAAAACAAAGGGGAAAGGCTGCTTCACTCTTTAGACATTCATAGGCAGCTTCGCTACTATTTGGACAGAACAAAGCCCTTCAGGAAATCAGAACAACTTTTTGTGTCCTATGCCGTAGGGGCTCAAGGGAAACCAGTTACCAAACAGACCATTTCCAAATGGATTGGCCACTGCATACGTTTTTGTTACTCCTATCATGGGAAACCTGTCCCTACTGGTATCAGATCTCACTCCACTAGGGCCACAGCCACCTCTACAGCCTTCCTCAGAGGTGTGCCTACTAAGGATATTTTGGAGGCAGCCACTTGGAGTTCTGTACATACCTTCACAAAACACTACCACCTGCCCTTATATTCCAGAACAAGAGCAGGCTTTGCCACTGCTGTTTTGCAGGACATTCTGGCTCAACCCAGTTCCTCATAGTACCTACCACCCTATGCATAGCTTTGGGACTCTACCCATCTGTGATTACTGCAGCTGTATGCACGATGAACATAGTACAGTTTTGTACCTACCATAAATGTAGATGTTAGAGTGCTAATACAGCTGCAGTACAGGTTTCCCTCCCTCCTTCCCCACTTGGTAAGGGCATGGGGCCTAACAACCTTTTCATACCTCCTGACTGGGTTATCCTGCTATGTTTTATTTGCTTGCTTACACTGATTTTTGCATTTCATTGCATTTCTTACACATGTACAAAAGCTTTATTTATGTATTGCCTTCCTTTTGGGGGCACCTGACATCTGGGGCAAGAAAGACTGAAGAACATGGCGTCGGCTGTGTCTTATATACTCTGGCCTTCCTGACGTCAAAAGAGTAAGCGACGACAACCGACGCCGGACCAAGACTTTGGAATTCGGCCGACCGAGGGACCGCCTGACGGCTGAAAACCCATCTGTGATTACTGCAGCTGTATTCGCACTCTAACATCTACATTTATGGTAGGTACAAAACTGTACTTTCTTGCTGGGAAATACTAAAGCAATCCCACCACCTTTCCTCTTTTTACTGTCATCCTAGATGACGATACAATGGGGCGGTGTAATTTTGGCGGCTTATGCTGGGTTTAAGCCAGATTTCGGTTGCAGTGAGAATGTCAAGCTTGTGTTGAGTAATCCAAGCATGTAGTTAAACTTTATTTCTTGTGCATCTAACATTTATGGCAGGAAACGTTTTATATTACTGGGGTGGGATTGACCGTTGTAGAGTTATAGTAGTGTGTGGAAGAGAATGTTTTTTATTTATTGTGATAGGTGGGGCCAGGAGTAGGATGAATGTCTCCTAGAAGGATTTTAGAATGTTGTGGAATTATTGATACTTTCTTTGGCGAGTATTTTTTCACTTAATTATTTTGGTTTGAGTTGAAATAGAGTTAAATTTAAAGGTAAAGGTCTTCATTAAATAGATTTGGTGCGATTTTATGGAGAGTGTAGGATGGAAGTATAGTATGAATGGGTGGTTGGGACAGAGGTGGAGAGAGAATGAGAGTCTTTATAGAGTCCTGGTAGGATGAAGAGGCCTAGTTAGAAAGAAAATAGAGGATAAGATCAGGAGTAGCATGATTAATTTACAGATCCTGTCAACAATAATTAAATGGTAGCGGGAAGTAGGGATCAAAGAAAAAAAGTTGCAGGGCGGTAGGATATTGAGTGGTAGTAGAGTTGGAAAGCTAAGAGAGTAGGTAGGAAACAAGTATTTTTTTTTTATTTTTCCATGAAAGAGTAATGGGTTTTCCTAGTATCTTTTTTTCTAGAATATAAGGAATAGAGGGGTTTGAAAGGCTAGAGTGAGGATGTAGTTAAAATCCTCACTTCTATTTTATTTGGGAAAAGTAGAAGATAGTGTAGAATAGATGGGTACGGTTTGGGAGGAATGTGACTGTGAATGAATATAGTGCAGAGTAGTATGGGGAGAGAGAGAGGTAATTGAGAATGGTGCGAAAAGGTTAAATGGAAGCTGAGAATTGGGTAAAAAGAAACTGGAGTGTTTGTAGAATAGTAGTAAGGTTGATGTTCTTCGTCTTCCCTTGCTGCAGTCCTGACTATTGGGTATAGTCCGCGTCCCAGTCGGCCCGAATACCAGAGTATAAGGCTGACGTCGGTCATGGCGCCTTAGACTGACGTCAGTACGTCAGGGTACTAATGCGCATGACCGACGCCATTTCCTCAGTCTTTTTTGCCGCATGGTCCGATGCAGAAGCAATTTTGCGAGTGCAGGTTGGCGTTCTGAGATTTTCCGAAACCGGAGTTTCAGACCGAAAACAGAGTTGGCTAAGTAACCCCGTTGGGGAACATTTTGGTTTTTTCTTGCCTCAGTATTTAACCGGATGTCAGAAAAAGTGAATAACTGTATTTCTTGTGGGAAGCAGATACCGGATAGGGATTATCATACATTGTGTATACCTTGTTTAGGGCCTGAGCACGACGTTGTTGGTTGCCGCTCTTGTGCTAGATTTAACAAGCGCACTATTAAGAGGAGGCTTGATTGTGCTAGGTTAGTGTTTGGGAAGCGTTGCAATTATAATATGCCGTCGGATGCTCCGACGCCTGCTTCATCCAAGAAGCGCAAGGACAAAACAGTGAAGCCTAGGGGTGAGGAACCGCAGTCCCGGACGCCGGTCCTTTAGAAGGCTCAGGGGAGCCAGAGGTTTTGCCAGGAGTCTCTATGGAGTCTCAGGCAGATACTTTACTGTTACAGGATGTGCCCTCTCAGGAGGTAGGCCAGGCTGAGGGGGCTTCTCAGGTAACTGTTCTTCCCTCTCTTCCCAAGGTAGTTAGGGCCTCTCCTTCTGTTGCCAAAGCTTCTTTTAGAGGTAGGCCAAGTTCAGCTTCTGTGGGGCTTCTCCTAGCATTTCGGCTCTGTGCCTAAGAAACATATGCTTAAAATGGCAGAAGATTTGATTACTCTGATTAGAGGTTCTATGCCCCCACCTGATAAGAGGCCTAGGGTGGAACAGGAGTTTGATAGTTTTGAACAGTGTTCACAGGCTTCAGAGTCTTCTGTGGAAGACTTGCAAGAGTTTCCTACTTATTCTGATTCTGATGTGGATGATTCCACTCCTTCAGCTTCTCCTCCTGAGGATTTTTCATTTTCAGAGACTCTTCACTCCATGAGGGAGCACTTTAAATGGGAAGGCCAAGATTACTCTGACTCCAGAAAAAGGCTTAGGGAATTCTTGTATTTGCCTCAGTATCGGCCCTTAGCTATTCCTCCTGAGTTGAATGTAGTAGAGGATGTTTTGCAGAGGCTTCTCTGAACCCTGACTCCTTGCCTCCTGCTCCTGTTAAGCCTGATAGGTATTATAGGGTGCCCAAGCTCATAACTATTTGTTTAAGAGTCTCAGGGCGGACCCAGAAACTGTTTCTCAGGGGCCTAAAGGTGTTAAAGCTTCTGTGGTTAAAAATCCTGTACCCTCTGATAAAGAGGCAAGGGCTTTGGATAGGTGGGGTAAGAAAGTATATACTTCTTCCACTCTTGCCATGAGGCGTTGAATTGTCAGTTTCATATGCTGAAATATCAAAATTATCTCCTTTCACAATTGAAATCTAAGGTGGATGCTTTGGCGGAAGGTATTGAGTGTAAAGAATTGCTGGATTTGGTTCATGTGTCTGAACAAGTGGGTAAGCATTCTTTGCAGTGTGGTTTTGATGCTGTTCAGGCCTCCTCGAGGGTGGCTGCTACTAGTTCTGTTCTTCGCAGACATGCCTGGTTGAAGGATCAGAATTTAGCTGAGCATGTTAAGACTAGGATTTTGGATGCTCCTTTACAGTCTGATGTGTTGTTTGGACCGCCTGTGGAAGCAGTTTTAAAGAAAATGGAGGACAAAGCTAAGTCTATGCAGACTGTTAAAGATTTTTGCAGGTGCAGCCTCCAAGTTTAGTAGAAATTGGCCTGCTAAGGGGTGGACATATCCTGCTTATGGTTCCCAGTCTAGGGGTAGGTCTAGACGTGGTAGGGGCAGGGCTCAAGGTTCTTTAGGCCTAGATCAGACAGTTCACCTGCTCAGACTTCTGGTGAGGGCAGGGGTCAGTCCTTTCGTAAGCAGAACCAATGACCTGCCTTTTCAGCTGCCAGTGGACTCTCGTCTGGCAGCTCCTTTGGGAGGAAGATTGTCTCTTTTCAAAGAAAATTGGGATTTAATCACTCAAGACAGATGGGTGCTGGATATTATTCATCACGGTTACAGATTTTATTTCCACACAATGCCCCTTTCAAAGGCATGCCAGATGTTCCTCCTCCACAAAGAAAAGAGGCTCACAAGCAAGTTTCTCAGTTACTCCAGATAGGGGCCATTCAGCCAGTCCCTGTATCAGAAAGGGGCTTCGATTTTATTCTCGCCTGTTCCTAGTACCAAAGAAGGGGAACACGTGGAGACCAATTCTGGATTTATCTATCCTCAACACTTATCTGGACATTCCCAAGTTCAAGATGTTGACGTTACAGCAACTGTTACCTCTGCTGGGCAAGGATCACTGGATGGTAACTTTGGATCTCAAGGAAGCTTACCTTCATGTGCCTATAAGGCTAAGTTGCAGAAAGTATCTGCGGTTTCGAACTGGAGATTTTCATTATCAGTTCTCTGCATTGCCCTTTGGCTTATCTACTGCCCAGAGTATTCACAAAGGTTCTGGCTCCAGTGATAGCTTACTTCAGGCTTCAAGGCATTCAAATCTATCCTTACTTGGACGACTGCCTGATTCTGGCTCAAGAAAAGGAACACCTTCTACAGCATCTGGAATATGTCATAGCAGTGCTAAGATGCCTAGGGTATTCTGTGAACGAAATAAAGTCCAGTCTAGTACCCTCTCAAGACATGTGCTTTCTGGGTGTGAGACTGAATACAGCAGCTCAGATGGCCTTTTAACCCCGGACAAACAAAAGAGTCTGTCACTTTACTTCCATCAACTATCTCATCAGTCCGTGCTGACTGCAAGGACAGTCCTTCAAGCATTAGGGTTCATGGCATCTTGTATTCTGGTGCTTCCCAATGCCAAACTGCATATGAGGAAGCTGCAATGGTATCTCAAAATGTATGGACACAGCACTGCCAAGATTTGGACACTGTCATTCAAATAATACCTTGCCTTCAAAAGGAATTCTTGTGGTGGGCTCAGGAATGTCACCTAAACAAGGGACTCTCTGTGACCGGGCCAGAGGCGAGTCAGATTTTAACGACAGATGCCTCGGACACTGCTTGGGGAGCTCATCTAAATGGAAAATGGATACAAGACAAGTGGCCTGCCAGACTACAGCATCTACATATCAACATGAAGGAGATGTTAGCAGTCCAGTTTGCATTGATGGCGTTCAAGGAGTTACTTCTTCCAGGGCAGGTGTTGATTCTGACAGACAACACAACTGTCATGTGGTACATCAACAAGCAAGGGGAACACATTCTTATCCTCTATGCAGGCAAGCAATGATTTTATGGGAGACTGCGTTAAGCCTGCAACTGACTCTTCAGGCAAGGTTTCTGCCAGGAGCACAGAACTCCCTAGCAGATGTATTAAGCAGACAAATCATGGATCCCCACGAGTGGAAACTGGATCTTCATGTATTTCAGAAATTGACAGTGTCATGGGGAACTCCAGACATAGATCTGTTCGCTTCTCCGCTAAACCACCAGCTGCCAAAGTATTGCACAAAGGGGTTTCATCACACAGCTTGGAAAGTGGATGCTCTGTCTTTCAGTTGGAAAAACCTTCATGTCTATGCCTTTCCACCTCTACCTCTTCTTCCAAAGGTATTACTAAAGGTCAGACAAGACAGGCCAAGGATGATTTTGATAGCTCCAGATTGGCCTCGGCAACACTGGTACCCACTTCTAAGGAGTCTTGTAAAGAAGCCTCCATGGCCTTTACCTCTGATTCCTCATCTGTTATCTCAGAAGGACGGTCATCTGCTCAATGTCAAGCTTCAATCTCTTCATCTCACAGCTTGGCATATTCTGTGTTGAAGCACGGTAGGTCTCAGCTTCCTCAACAAGTTTTAAATGTGATTATGGAAGCTAGAAGGCCTAGTACTAGGAGAGTGTAATGCAGAAAAATGGAAGAGATTTTTATTTTGGAGTACAGCAAAGAATTTGGAGATTTCAGAGCCTAATTTGAGTGTGGCTCTTCAATATCTTACTGAATTATTGGACAAAGGTTTGTCCTTCTCTTCCATAAAGATTCATGCTGCAGCAATTTCAGCTCACTATGATTGTGACCCACCTTTGTTTTCGCATCCTTTGTTCAAGCAGTTTCTTAGAGGGACAAAGAATATAAGACCCCCACGTAGAGCTCCTACTCCTGCTTGGGATCTCAATTTTGTGTTGGAAAAACTTACTCTACAACCTTTTGAGCCTGCAGCTACTGCTGAATTGAAATATTTGTCATGGAAGACTGCTTTTCTGTTGGCTATTACTTCTGCAAGAAGGGTGTCTGAGTTGCAGGCCCTTATGGCAGTAGAGCCCTTTTTGGTTTTCCATAAGGACAGGGTTTCATTACGTACTAATCCTTCCTTTATGCCGAAGGTGGTTTCTAGTGTGGCTTTAAACCAAACTATTCATTTGCCTACGTTTTTTGCAGATCCTCAAAATAAAGGGGAAAAGATTTTGCACACTTTAGATGTACACAGGCAATTGCGTTATTATTTGAGCAGGACTAAAGATTTTAGGCAGTCTCAGCAGTTACTTGTTTCTTTTGCTTTGAGTTCACAGGGCAAGCCTGTGTCAAAACAAACTATTTCTAGGTGGATTGGCTTTTGCATTGCATTTTGTTATTCCCATCATGGCAAAGAGGTTCCAGCTGGGATTAGGCCTCATTCCACTAGGGCTACTGCCACTTCAACAGCATTTCTAAGGGGGGTGGCAACTAAGGATATTCTGGAAGCAGCTACTTGGAGTTCAGTGCATACTTTCTCTAGGCATTATCACCTGCCTATATACTCTAAGACTAGAGCTGGTTTTGCCACAGCTGTTTTACAAGGCATGTTGTCAGCTCCTGCTACTTTATAATTTGCCAGCCTCCCTTACCTCTGCTTTGGGATTCTACCCAATAGTCAGGACTGCAGCAAGGGAAGACGAAGAACATAGTACAGTTTTGTACCTACCATAAATGTAGATGTTCGAGGATTCCCTTGCTGCAGTCCAATTTACCCTCCCTCCTTCCCTCTGTGTTTCAGGGTGGTTGTGTAGGTGAGTTTACATGCTTATATTTTTGTATATATATTACTGTATATATTGTACATGTTTATTGGTGCAGGTTGTTTTTGGGACTTGTCTTTTTGGGTCTTCTGACATCTGGGGCAAGAAAAGACTGAGGAAATGACGTCGGTCATGCGCATTAGTACCCTGACGTACTGACGTCAGTCTAAGGCGCCATGACCGACGTCAGCCTTATACTCTGGTATTCGGGCCGACTGGGACGCGGACTATACCCAATAGTCAGGACTGCAGCAAGGGAATCCTCGAACATCTACATTTATGGTAGGTACAAAACTGTACTTTTGGGAGGATTAGGGAATAACAGTCAACAGTGAAATGGAACTTGTGGGAATTGGTGTTAGGGGTGAGTAGTGGGCTTCTACCCTCAGGTCAGATAATAACACTGTAATCAGTTTATAGACTGTACAAAGCAATTAACCTATTCTACTTTGTACCCCTCTGTTTTCTTTCATTTTCTTTTCATTTTCTGAATGCAAAAACCTGCATTGTAGAAATAATGCCAAATTTAGTTGCCTTGCTTAGTGGGATTCTATTATTTTCTGATGCTTCTGTTAGCGTCTCTCTTGTCTCTTTTACTGTTAAAAAGCGCTGCACTGTTTTTCATTCAGAGCAGAAAAGTTAGTGAAATGTCAGTTGAGTAAAAAAAAAAAAAAAAAAAAAAAGGTTTGACCAGGAAAAACAGACACAATAAATAATAATAAAAGTCAAATTCAAAGCTTCTGTGCTTTTGTCCTTGAGATGCCTTGGCTAAACTACAAAATAAACTTGGATTGCATCACAGTTTTGCAAGATGGGCTTGCTTATTTTTCCTGTCTGAATTTTTTAGGTAGGGCAAGTATCTTCCTGTTGAGCAGGATGTGGGCACTGCCAGAGGCAAGACCTCTGGGAGGGGTGTGTGCTTTCTACTTTCACTCTTAATCAAAAGCTCAGAGTTGAAATTGATGATCTCGCTGTCATAGGCTTCGTTGCCAAGTAAAAATTTAGCCAGTTAGCAGGAGTCAAATATCTGGGGACCAGGGTAGTCGGATAATTTTCTTTTTCCAAGTTGGTAGAAGATTTTAAATCATGTTTTGGGAGATGGGGTGGAGTTTATTTCTGAACACTCTTGCCACTGTTTCATTGTAGTTTCTTCTGTTTATTCCATTGCTTTCCCAAACACAAACAGGCTTCTTAATTCCTAGTCTTAGTTAAGACTTTTAGCACTGGTAGGTTTAAACACAGCACTGGCAAATAGTAGCAACTCTGAAAGTGTGAGGAGCACTTCCAGCATGTTGCCCAGGCAGGGGAAGTAAATTGCTTAGCTTAACATACGAGGCACTCCTCAGAGTGAGAGACGGGCAAGGATATGTAGGAGTGTTACTAAGCCATATCTATCACCAGAGGGCACCTTATTCTCTCGATTAGCATACTGAATCACATCTCTGATTTTTCAAAAAATATCCAAGTGGCCTACAGACACGGATTGCATTGTACAGCATTGAAAGATCTGCTAAAGATTTTATCTGTGCTTGACCAATCAAACTTTCAAGGTTGGCCTTGTACCCTCCTGTAAGCCATAATTCCCTGTACCTTTATTCTCCATTTCCTTTTTGCCGCTAAATGTGTTTAATTAGATTAATGACTGGCTACTTCTGGGGAAAAAGCATTGCACTTACACTTTCATGAGACCAGGTCATCAACCTTATTTGCTACTCTGTTTGGTAGTTTTAAGACAAGTTGTAGATTTTTTTTTTCCTTCCCATTTTTGAGAGTTACTGCTTCACCGTGAACAAACTTTTTGTTTATTGCATGGTTTTGGCTCTGCCCCCCTCCCCCCTTCATGCATCATTCTTCTAAGAATTGTAATTTTTGTAAGCAAATCATCAGTCATGACAAATGTGTTCATTGTTTAGGTTTACCATGCTTACCTGAGCCTAATTTTTCATTTCATGAAACGACTGAGATGAAGAAAAAAAAATCAGCTTTGTGTCTTTTTTAATGCGAATGCCAGCTCTGTACCTTTTTTTATGAGAATGCCAGGTTCAGGTGAAGTATTGGCATCCAACAAAAAGCTACAAAATGAAACTAAGTGCAAAATTATTTTATACAAAAATCGCCTTCAGATATTTAAATTACGTAATGAAACACGTTTAATTTAAGCATGTCATCATCCGAGAATTTCAGTGAATCATACATGAACAAATAAATGCCCCATGTTCTTAAAATAACTTACTATAATAAATTTATGATTTAAACCAATCTAGGCTTTCCATCTCAATCATTTTAGATTCGTATGATAAAACCTCTGCACATAAATGGCATCTTTTGGGTGAAAACCTAGCAGCCTCATTTTTCCTCGTGATGATCAAGTAAATGTGCCAACCCTGAATTGACAAGAGTTTTTATTTCTTACATCACCTAAATGCGCCATCATTTTTTACCTTAACTTTTGTCCGACATACCATTTCAACCTTTACACTTTTGCAACCAGTAATCTATACTTCTCTAAAAGAGTCACAGATAATTGAGAAATGCATAGAAAAAATTGTACATTTCTCATTGTATGATGTAAATTTCTTTGTGTTCTACATTTGTCATGTGGAAAAAGTCCCTAATCTTTCCTTATCACCAAAATCTATCATTGCAACTTTACTCGCATTGTTTTCTCCATTTTATTTGTGAATTTGCCTTTGGTTTACTGTTTTGGATGTTTGCCTTCTCCCATTCGATTCATATCTCTTGGGTAGACTGTCTCTTAAGGAAACCAGGTGAGGCCTACTAGTTGAATGACCTGTCATTGAACTGGGTCTCTTTTTTTTTTTTTTCCAAGATCCTATGTGTTTGAGGGGTTATTTCTTGGGGATTCCTTCCATTGTTCGACTCCCTTTCTGCCTCAAGGAGTTAGATCCTACATGGATGTCTTGTGTAAAGTGAGCAGTCCTGCTTTGATGAATGGTTGAGAATCCTGCATTTCAGGTTGGTGTCTTCATAGGTGCCTCTGTGGTATTTATTGTACTTAAGACTGACCAAGTCGAGGCATATCATTAGGCCTATCACTATCTTGGCAGCAGACCTGGAGAGAGGTCCTGCTCCTCAGTCTCTAGCTATACATTTCTCAGATCAGGAACCAGTGGCTCTGGGTATACTGGTTAAAGCAGATGCTTGTTTCCTCCACATTATTCATAAGAGTGTTAAACTGTTTTTAACACAACCTTTGTTGAGGTGTTCTAGGCAGATTTTGTCATTTCATGGAAGTAGTGTCCGTAGGTAACTTTTTAAGAGAATGAAGTCTCAGGTCTGCATGTCTATCTACTATCTGTGACCTAATGATTTGAGCAGCCTGTGGTTGAGAGGATAGATTTGCCAAACTGGCAGATCCAGGCATAGTCATGTACTGTAATGGTTAGCTCTGACCTTGCTCTGTTTGCTAAAGATGTTAAGTTATCCTTTAGAGAATCTGTTTTAGAGCTCCCTTACTGTGTAGTCCAGAAGTAATGGATTCTTAAAAATCAGTCTAGTAAAACTACAAAGTGGGTATTCCTAGACTTGGAGAAAGCATATGACAAGGGTCTCAAAAAGCTGATTTGTGAGGTCTAGCCATGGTTCGAAGTCCCAGAAACACTGGTAGAATTAGAGCAGGCTACGCACAAAGACCCAGTGACACATGTATAAGCAGTGCTCAGACTTTGAGGGGTACCCATTGGGAATGGATGTGAACTGTGGTTCAGCTCTAAGCCCAGTGCTGGTCATACTGGTGATGGACTACATCAGCAAACAGGTCAGAGGGGACAGATAGGACAGATAAAGCTGCTGTATGCATAGTCTGAACAAGAACTTCAGTAAATGGAATGCAAAACTGAATGCACATGGGATTAAACTGAGTACAGATTAGGCAGGAGATGTGGCAGCAAATGGGGGAGGGTCAGAAGAAGTGGAAATAGAGATAATCAGTTCTGCAGTTTTTCTTTTAACCGCTTCAGGCATAAGGGGGTGGTTGAGGAGAAGGAAAGTTTTTTGAATGAGGAGGTCAAAGCTAGAATCCTAGGGGCTGCATACAACTGGCTGTGTCAGGGGTGTAGTGTGTGACAGAATGCCAATAAAACTGAAAAATAAGGTGTACAAAACTGTGGTGCAACCAGCACTACTGCATTGTACAGAAACCTGGTGAATGAAGACAGAACTGTTGACAGAGGTGATGGAGATGAAATGCCTGAGATGGGTGGTGAGATGCATATTCTGGGGAAAGGTGAAGAAATGGAGACATGAGAGAGAAAAGCCGAAGTAGCTTCAGTTGCAGAGCATGTGAAAGAGAACAGAATTTTCTGTGGTTTGGGCAAATGTACAGGAGACAATCTGAAGAAGATTTGAGAGAAGGGAAGACTGCAGTACGAAATGAGGATGTTCAGCAAAGAGATGGCTGCATGAGTGAAGACCTGCAACAGTTGGGCATGACCATGGATTAGGAAAATAGGAGAGTGGCATTGAATCAAGAAGAATGGTGAGTTGATGCAGCACCCTGACCCCATGTACAAAAATTTGGGAAGTGGGGTGGAGAGAGAGAGATGGTGAATGTGATGATAAAAGTAGTAGCATCAAAGGTTTTGTAGTATTAAGTTTTATTTTTTTATACCACTAGACCAGTAGCATTTCTTTAGAAGAGACCCGAGGTGGTATTTTATACTTCTAGGAGAAATTTGGCCAGGGCATTAGGGAACTTTCCCTACTTTTTTTTTTTTGGTAGCTGCCATGGGATCTTTAACATCCACTTGAGCTACTGCCAACTCCAGCATCAGGGACCTCTAATGTCTCATCCAAAGAACAGTGCAATCAGGAGTGCAGCACTGCCGGTATGCTGCACTTAAATGTCAGCAATTCAACTACCTGGTGTGAGGAAAAGAACCCATATCCTTCTGCACCAAGGGTAAGTGTGCTACCTGTTGTGCCATTGACATTGTATTAGGCAGTGATCATTTTTGAAGATACATTGGAGGTGGTGTAGACCATGGTTCTCGTGAAACCTCCAGCAAGAATGTCATGGGATGTGAGCAGTTTTCTTCTGCTACATATCAACATAGGCACTGATCAAGAGGCCAAAGTCTTTGTTGCCTTCTTGAAGGCTGTAGACCACCCCCAGGTGACAAACGGCAAATGTTCATCTTACTGTTCACTACTGCAGTAGCCTTAGCTATATGGTTTATATCCTGCCAAGGTTATAACAGCCGGTCAGCTTCCAAAGCTTCAGGACACCTTCTACTCTCCCAAACTGTCAAGCAGCTTGAGCTGAGCCAACTAAAAGACAAGTTTAGTCATGAAGCCCTTAAGAGCTTTACTGCTGACAGAATATGCTTCTCTGCAGCTTTTGGGGATAGACTGTCTGCTTGTGCTTTCCGTGAGAGGGATCTTCAGTTTTCTTAATTTTGTTGGTATTTTATTACTTTCCTCTTCAGAAAACTTTTATTTTAAAACTAGGACAGTCTTGAGACTGTAACATACTTTCAAATGGAGCACGTATTTTTGCCTGTCAGTTTAAAAGTAGTGTGAAGTAACTGAAAACATATGTTCTATATAAAAATGTTTATTTTTCTTTTGTGGGGCTGGTATAATGTGTTTTTAAAAGTGCTTTTTACTGTGCTTTTCTGTCAAAAAGTAACTTTTGCGGACTAGTGGTGTTAATCGGCAACTGCTGCTGCTCTTTCCCAAGCAAGAAGCACCATTTTTAGTTTGACCACAGAACAGACTACTGGTCTTGTGGTCAGCCCTTTTTCCAGCTACAAAAAGAAGCAAATTAAGAAGAACAGCCCTTGCCACCACAGCAACCTAGCAGTTTGCGTCAGCCTCAGGTGGGTGACTGCTGTGACCATTTGCACCTCAGACTACTCATCCTTTTACTCTGGATTCCTCTGGTTTAGTAGCTACAGCCACTATAGACTGCAGATTAGCCACATTCTCTCCAACTGTTGGGGCTCTCCTCAGTAGACAAGGGGGAGCAACTCTTGTCGGTCCTGGGTTGAGGGAACAGGGGAAGGTTTCCTTGTCAGAATGGCATCCAGGTCCAAGGAAGTCATTGTTCCACTGTATTCTGCATTCATCAGGCCTATCATTGAGTACAATGTCCCCTTTGGTATATAGCTAACCAGGCATATCCAACAACTGGAATGTTGACAGGGGTTCTTCACTAAAAGAATACAGGGCATAAGTAACATATATCCTGTGCAGACCGTGTTAAGGCCCTATCCTTGTATTCCGTCAACTACAGGCTGTTGAGGGGAGAGCTATGCCCGGCATACAAGACATTGTCAGGCCCCACCTAATGGACCTCCTGCCTATCAACAAAACGCACCAGAATTACCCATTCTAAGGACTTAAACCTTGCCTGTGATATGAATGGGACCTACTGGAGAGACTAGTATGTATCCCAGAGACTACCCCCTTCTTGGAACAGGCTCACCATCCATGTGAAGTAGCATTCCTCCCTAAACCAATTAGTGTAATTTTGGACGATTGGATGGGGAAGAGGAAATTCATCCCTGGTTTGGCACATGTCTCCAATTGACACAGGCAGCCTGTAAATGGTTCATCTCCCAGGCCCCTGCTTGCAAGTGTTTCACCTCCCAAGCACTGCTTACTTATAAAGGGTACCAGAACTTGTCAGTGATTTTGATACATAGCTAGACTTAAAAAGGCCCTTGTGGTGGTTAGCCTAGTTAAACACCCGTGAACATGTAATGCTGTACCTATCCTTGGGGAAGCTTCTCTTGCTATTATTAATGTAGTTGGCCCCATTTTTCCTGTGGAAAATAAACAAAACCAATCGCATATCTACTTCTCAAATTTCTTTAGGAGTAGTGTACTGGGTCTGGCTCGGGGTTTAATTCAGGCTATTGATCCTTTTCTAAAGTAGTTTCTAATAAAAAGTGGGATTCCACTTTTCCTGAAGAGATTAAGGATTCTGAATGTGAACAGGAAGATACAGGATTGGAATAATTTTTTTCTCCTCAGATTTGTGCTTCAGACTCTGAGGAGAGGTCTGATGTTCTTCGTGTTTCACTGTTGCAGTCATTACATTTAGGTTATCTGCTTGCAGGTAGCCCTCAGCCGGCCTGATTATCAAAGTCTTGGGTCCTGCGATGGTTGCTGTCTCTTCTTCAGTGATGTCGGGTAGACAGGGGTGTAAAGCATGCAGCCGATGCCATTACATCAGTCTTTCTTGCCGTGTGGTGCCGGAAGCAGTTTGCAAGTGCCATTCGGCAGACTCCTGAAATTTTCATTTGAGTTTTAGAACCAAAGTCTTCAAAAAAGCTAAGTACCCCCGTTGGGGATTCTTTTTCTTGCTCTAAACTGATGTCAGTAAAAGTTAACAATTGTATTACTTGTGGAAAGCAAATACCTCATAAAGATTTTCATTCGTACTGCATTCCTTGCTTAGGCCCAGACCACGATGTCCCTCGCTGTCGGTTTTGTGCCTTATTCAATCCTCGTACTATTCGTTGTCTATTCATTTTCGCATCAAACTATTTTGGTACTCTGTTTAATTATCCAGAGATGGCTTCGATAAGCCACTCGACTACAGACCATTCTGAAAAAAACGTAAAGATAAAGACTGCGACAGACTGCATAGGTCGAACAACTGCCACCGACGCTTCCGTTAAGCTAGTCGCCAGTTCGCTGGTACTCAGGTGCTTTCGCAGCCCCTGATGCCCGCTACTTCAGATTCGCAGGCCTCTACTGAGACCCATTCTGAGTCAGGTATGTCGCGAGATGCTTCGACTATGGATCCTGCGGATGTCTCTACCTTGGATTGGTCCGGAGCCGCTGTGGAGGCACCGGCTTCTGAAGGTATATTCAGGCCTACTGATTTGCATGTCAAACAGACACCATCTTCTTCAAGGCCTAAAACTCATTCCACGCCTAGAAAACAGACGTCCAAACCACATGATCAGGCCCGTGTGCCTAAAAAGCAAATGATAAGAATGGCTGAAGATCTTTATTACTCTAATTAAGGGAAGCCAGACTTGTCCCTCTAAGAGACCTAGAACTGATTTTCCTTCTGATTCTTGTGATTAGAATTCTGAAATTTCTGTTTCTTCTGATGACTAGGATTTGCCCTGATCTACCTTTGAAGATTCTGGTGCAGAAGACTCCATTACCTCTGCTTCCCCTCCAGAAGATTTCTCTTTTGGTGAGACTTTACACACTCTTAGGGAGCATTTCTGCTGGGAAATCCAGGATTACTCTGACTCCAAAAAGAGGCTTAGGTAGTTCTTACTCCTACCTCAACACAGGCCTTTAGCTATCCCTCCTGTTACTGGATATTGTAGATGATGCCTTTTTGGGATCTAGCCTGGCCCCTGACACTTTATCTCCAGCTCCCAGGAAACCTGACAGTGTTACAGAGTACCGGACTGTCGCAAGTTCCTCTCTAAGAATCCTACTGCAGACCCAGAGACCATTTCACAGGGACCCAAAGGCATTAAGGCTACTACTGCCAAAAACCCTACCCCCTCTGATAGAGATTCCAGGGCCCTGGACCGATTGGGTAAGAAGGTTTACACTTCTGCTACTTTGGCCGTTAGGGCCTTAAACTGCCAGCTTCATATGTTAAAGTATCAGCAGCATATTATTGGATCACTTAAACAGACATTGATGTTGATTCCTGACTACTGAAAATAAAGAATTACAGGATTTAATGCATTCTGCTGAACAAGTTTGTAAACCTACTTTGCAATGTGGTTTTGACTCCATAGAGACATCTTGTAGGGCTGCTGTCACTGGGTCTGTTCTTAGAAGGCATGCTTGGCTTAAGGAGCAAACCCTGCCAGATCATGTTAAAGCTAAATTGCTGGATGCTCCCTTAAACCAAGACCGCCTGTTTGGCAACATAGCAGAAGTAGTACTTAAAAAGATAGAGGAAAAAGCCAAATCCATGCAAACTGTTAAAGATTTTCTGCAAGTACAGCCTCCCAGATTTAGTAGGCATTGGCCTTCTAAGAATTGGTCCTTTCCTGTCTCTTCTAGACCTTCTCAGTTCAAACCCAAGAACAGCAGACCACCTAGGCTACAGTCTCAAGGTACTCGCAGGCCTAAGCATTGGGGGGCTTCCACTTCCAAAGCTGGAAGTAGTAAGACACCCCCTAATGGTAAACTGTCACAATGACTTAACCTTAAACCTTCCAAGCCCTGCTCAACTGACTGCTCCTTTAGGGGGAAAGATTGCCCTGCATGCAAAAAACTGGGAGCTCATTACCCAAGACAAATGAGTTTTAAATATAGTTTCCCAAGGATACAAATTCCACATCCAAACCTTACCAACCCCAAATGGTTGGCCAGACCTATCCCCAAATCAGTGAGCAGAGGCTCAACAGCAGGGGATGTTCATGTTTTCCTGTTGCAGTCATTACATTTGGGTTATCTGCTTGCTGTAGCCCTCAGTCGGCCTGATTTTAACAAAGTCTTGGGTCCTACGTCGGCTGCTGTCTCTCTCCTGTGACGTCAGGGGTATAAAACATGTGGCCGACGTCATTACATCAGTCTTTCTTGCCGTGTGGTGCCTGAAGCAGAAGCAGTTCGCAAGTGTCGGTTAGCCAACTCCTGAAATTTTCATTTTCGAGTTTCAGAACCAAAGTCTTCAACTAAAAGCCAAGTACCCTGTTGGGGAAACTTTCTTGCTCTAAACCAATGTCAGTAAAAGTAAATAATTGCATTTCTTGTGGAAAGCAAATACCTCATAAAGATTATCATTCGTACTGTATTCCTTGCCTAGGCCCTAACCATGAGGTACCTTGCTGTCGGTTTTGTGCCTTATTTAAACCACGAACTATCCGTCATCAGTATATTTGTGCTTCTAAATTTTTTGGTGCTTGGTTCAATTATCCTGATATGTCTTCGGTAAGCCATCCGACTACTGACATTCCGAAAAAACGCAAAGCTAAAGACAGAGACAGGCCTCCCAGTTTGCCGGTACTCAGGTGCTTTCGCAGCCCCTGATACCTGCTACTTAAGATTCGCAGTCCGGTATGCCGCAAGATACTTCAACTGTGGAACCTGCGAATGTCTACCTTGGATGGGTCCGGAGCTGCTGTGCAGGCACTGGCTTCTGAGGGTGTATTCAGGCCTACTGACTAGTATATTAAACCAAAGCCATCTTCTTCAAGGCCTAAAACTTGAACCATGCCTAGAAAACTAACGCCCAGACCGCATGGTCAGGCCTCTATGCCTAAAAACACAAATAAGAATGACTGAAGACCTTATTACTTTAATCAGGGGAAGCCAACCTTCCCCCTCTACGAGACCTAGGACTGAGTTTGCTTATGATACTTCAGACCAAGATTCTGAAATTTCTGTTTCCTCTGATGACCAGGATTTACCCTTATCTACCTATGAGCATTCTGATGCTGAGGACTCTCTTCCCTGATGCTGAGGACTCTATTCCCTCTGCTTCCCCCCCAGAGGATTTCTCTGTTGGTGAAACCTTGCATACTCAGGGAGTTTTTTGTTAGGAAAGTCAGGATTTCTCTGATTTCTAAAAAGAGGCTTGGGGATTTCTTACTCCTGTCCCAGCACAGGCCTTCAGCTATACCTCCTGTACTGGACACTGTTGGTGATGCCTTTTTGGAATCTAGCATGGCCCCTGACTCTCTACCTCCTTCCAGTAAACCTGATAGATATTACAGGGTTCCTGACTCTCAAGTTCCTTTTTCAAAAATCCTACTCCGGATCCTGAAACCATTTCACAGGGACCCAAGGGCATTAAAGCTACTACTGCCAAAAATCCTACCCCCCTGATAGAGACTCCAGGGCACTGGATAGATGGGTTAAGAAGGTATACACTTCTGCAGCTTTGGCCATTAGGGCCTTGAATTGCCAGTTTCATATGTTAAAAGTATCAGCTGCGTATTATTGGATTGCTTAAACAGAAAATGGTGATTCCTGATTGCGCTGAAAATAAGGATTTACAGGATTTTATGCATTCTGCTTAACAAGTTGGTAAACATACATTGCAATGTGGTTTTGATTCACTAGAGGCATATTGCAGGGCTGCGGTAACTGGGTCTGTACTTGGAAGACATGCTTGGCTTAAGGAGCAATCCTTGCCAGATCATGTTAAAGCGGAATTACTGGATGCTCCCTTATATCAGGACCGCCTGTTTGGCAACAAGACAGAAGTTGTTCTTAAAAAGATGGAGGAAAAAGATAAATCTATGCAGACTGTTAGATTTTTTACAAGTACAACCTCCAAGATTTAGTAGGCATTGCCCTTCTAAGAATTTGTCCTTTCCTGCCACTCCCAGACCTTCTCAATCCAAACCCAGATCCAGCAGAGCACTCAGGCTTCAGTCCCAGGGGAAGCACAGGACCTAAGCAATGGGGGGGCCTCCACTTCCAAATTTGGGAGTAATAAATCTCCCCCCTATGGTAATCTGCCTCATTGACTTTTTAAAACTTCCAAGCACTTCTCAACTGACTGCCCCTTTGGGGGGAAAGATTGCACTTCATGCAAAGAACTTGGGGATTCCTTACCCTTACCCAGGACAAATGGGTTTTAAATATAGTGTCCCAAGGATACAGATTTCACTTCCTGACGTTGCCAACTCCAAGCAGTTGGCTGGATTTACCTCCAAATCAGTGGGCAGAGGTCCAAAAGCAAGTACTCACACACTCTCTCTCTCTTAAGCATAGGGGCTATTCAGTTGGTACCAGAAGAGGAAAAGGGACAAGGTTTCTACTCAAGATTTTTTCCTGGTACCCAGAAAACACCATTCATGGCGACCTATCCTGGACCTGCCTACTCTAAACACCTTTTTGCTTTTTCCAAAATTCTAGATGCTGAATCTTCACCAGTTGCTTCCTATGCTAAGCAAAGATGCCTGGTTGGCAACACTACATTTAAAGGAAGCTTACCTGCACATCCCAGTCAGGGAATCTTGCAGAAGAGACCTACGCTTCAAAGCAGGCTACATGCACTATCCGTTCTCTGCACTGCCCTTTGGCATATCTGCTTTGCCCAGAGTATTCACAAAGTTCATAGCTCCAGTCATTGGATTTTGCAGGCAAATAAATATTTAAATATACCAATACCTGGACAATTGTCTAATTCAGGCAGAAAATCAGGGCATACGTTTGAATCCTCTGGCTTTTGTACAAAGGGTGCTAACTTGTCTGGGGTACACCATAAACGAAAAGAAATCGCACGTGGTACCCTGTCAACAAATTATATTCCTGGGAGCAAGCTGGAATACAACTTCCTGGATGGTTTTCCTCACGCCATAGAAACAACTTCACTTGACAACCTACTTCAAACAAGTAGCCACAAAAACCCTGCTATCTGCAAGGCAAATACTGCAAGCCTTTGGGTTCATGGCCTCCTGCATTCTTCTAATTCCATATGCAAGACTGCAAATGCGGAAACTACACTGTTATCTAAAAATCTATGGTGTCAACATTCTCAGGATCTAGAAGCAATGATTCCTATCATTCCTTGTCTATGCCTAGAGTTCCTTTGGTGGGCAGAGGCCTGCCACCAAAACAAGGGACTACCATTCACACTACCCCCTGCCGCCCAAACCCTAACAGATGCATCAGACTATGCATGGGGGGGGGGGGGGGCACACCTGGCAGGGAAGTGCATTCAGGGCAAATGGAACCCAATTCAAATGCACTGTCACATCAATCATAAACAAATGTTAGCTATACAGAATGCTCTAACATCCTTCAAGGACCACATTCTTCCAGGGCAATTAATGGTAAAGACGGACAACACCACTGTTATGTGGTACATAAATAAGCAGGGGGTATACATTCTTAAACCCTCTGCAGACTAGCCATGGCATTGTGAAACACAGCCTTGAGGTACCAAGTACATCTACAAGCTCAATTCCTGCCAGGAAAACTAAATACACTGGCAGACGGACTAAGCAGAAGCCTCATGGACCCACACGAGTGAAAACTGGAACCAAGGATTTTCAACCTGTTGACAAGCAAATGGGGGAGCCCAGATATAGACCTGTTTGCCTCCCCCCAGAACTATCAATTGGAAAAATTTTGCACAAGGACTCCCCACAGACAAGCTTGGAGAGCGTTTTTTCAGTTTTAAGGACAGAGCATCCAAAGTACTACTAAAGATCAAACAAGACAAAGGATTTTGATTGCACCAGCCTGGCCATGCCAACACTGGTACCCCCTCCTGCGCAGTGTGTCACTGTTGGGCACATGACACCTTCCTCAGACGCCTACCCTGCTGTCTCAGCAGGAGAACCAGATTCTGCACCCTCAGCTTCAAACACTAAACTAGCAGCCTGGCTCATTACCTAAGCTTTCCTTTACCATCCCTCAGTAAACCAGTGATGGATGTCATTTTAGAGGCAAGGAGGCCTAGTACTAGAAAATCTTATGCTGAAAAATGGAAAATATTCTGTGTCTGAAACCAGTCTCAAGGGATGAGCACAGCAGTGCCCAATTTACCTCAGATTTTACAATACTGAACTGAGATGCTTCACAGGGGCCTGTCTTTTTTTCTCAAAATTTCACGCCTCAGCTCATTATAACACAGAACCTCCCCTCTTCTCTCTTCCACTGCTCAAGCAGTTCCTCAGAGGGGCCAAAAATTTAAGACCACCCAGGAGAGCTCCAACTCAGCCTGGGACTTAACTTTGTATTGGAGAGAAATGCCCTTCCTCCTTTTAAGCCAGCTACTACTGCAGATTTAAAATTCCTTTCTTGGAAAACAGCTTCCCTTTTAGCCATCACTTCAGCAAGAACGGTATCTGAATTACAGGCCCTTATGGCAGTGGAACCTTTCATCATCTTTCATGCGGACAGGGTGTCCCTAAGGACCAATCCCTCTTTCATGCCAAAGGTGGTATCCAGTGTGGCCTTTAATCAGTCCATTCATTTGCCTACCTTCTTTTCTAATCCACAGAACAAAAGGGAACGGATACTGTACTCCATAAATGTGCACAGACCACTTAGATTCCACTTGGACAGGTCTAAACCTCAAAGGAAATCTGAACAACTGCTGGTGGCATTTGCTGCAGGGGCAGAGGGGAAGGCAATTTCAAAGCGAACCATCTCCAAATGGATAGGCCATTGCATTCATTTCTGCTATAAGCACCATGGAAAACCTATCCCACAGGGGATCAGACCCCACTCAACCAAGGCTGCAGCCTTTCTCAGAGGTGTACCTACCAGGGACAATCCTAGAAGCGGTTACCTGGAGTTCTGTACATACTTTCTCCAAACATTACCATTTGCCAATTTTCTCTAAATCCAGAGCTGGCTTTGCCACTGCAGTTTTGCAGGGCCTTATAGCTGTTCCTAATGCTATCTAAATTCCTCTGTCCATCCTTAGCTTTGGGAATCTACACAAATAATGACTGCAACAGTGAAACATGAAGAACATAGTACAGTTGTGTACACTTGCAGTAAATGTGGATGTTCTAGTGTATTCACTGTTCCATTCCTGGTTACCCTCCCTCCAGTCCCCTGACTTCTTTTGGCTATACCTCTTCTCTCCTTTTCAATGCTTAAAAGATTTTTGATGCATTTGCTTTTATGTTTGAGGTATAACCTTGTATATTTATAAATTTAATTGCTTCCCATTAGGGGGCACCTGACATCTGGGGCAAGAAAAACTGATGTAATGACATTGGCTTCATGTTTTATACCCCTGACGTCACGGAAGAAGAGACTGCAACCGACGTAGGACCCAAGACTTTATTAATCGGGCCGGCTGAGGGCTACTGCAAGCGGATAACCCAAATGTAATGACTGTAACAGTGAATACACTACAACATCTACATTTTTTGGTAAGTGTACACAACTGTACTTTCAAGTATCAGGGCTATCCAACCTGTCCCAGCAGAAGAATGGGGACAAGGTTTTTACTCAAGACTTTTCCTGGTACCCAGAAAAGACAACAACTCGCGTCCTGTCCTGGACCTGTCTATCCTAAACACCTTTTTTGGTAATCCCAAAATTCAAAATGCTAGCTCTTCATCAGCTGCTTCCCATGTTAGCCAAAAATGCCTGGTTGGCAACATTGGACTTAAAAGAAGCCTACCTGCACATCCCAATAAGGGAATCTTGCAGAAAAATACCTACACTTCAGAGCAGGCAGTCTACATGTACTGTCATTTCTCTGCATTGCCCTTTGTGAATACCGTAGGTGCAGTAGATAAGCCAAAGTGCCTAGCTCCAGTCATTGCATTCTGCAGGCAAAGAAATATTCAAATATACCCATACCTGGACGATTGTCTAATTTAGGCAGAGAGACAGGACATACTATTAAATAATCTGGCATTGGTTAAGAAACTGCTAACCTCACTGGGGTACACCATAAACTAAAAGAAATCTCACCTAGTACCCTGCCAACAAATTGTATTCCTGGGAGCAAGCTTGAATACAATTTCCCAGATGGCCTACCTCATGCCAGAGAAACAAGTTTATTTGACAGCCTACTTCAAACTACTGACCCACAAAGACCTGGTTATCTGCAAGGAAAATACTGCAAGCCCTGGGGTTCATGGTCTCTTGCATCTTACTAATTCCATATGCAAGACTGCATATGAGAACTACAATGGCATCTAAAAAGCCTATGGTGTCAACATTCGCAGGACCTGGAATCAATGATTCATATCATTCCTTCTATAAAGACAGAGTTCCTTTGGTGGGCAGTGGCCTGCTACCACAACAAGGGACTGCCATTCACTCTACCCCCTGACGCCCAAACCCTTACAACAGACGCATCAGACTATGCATGGGGGGATCACTTAGCAGGATAGTGCATTCAGGGCAAACAAAACCTGAGTCAAATGCACCTGCATATCAGTCAAAAAGAAATGTTAGCTGTACAGAATTCTCTGCCTTCAAGGACCACATTCTTCCAGGACAATTGCTAGTAAGACAGACAACACCACTGTTATATGGTACATAAGCTGGGGGGAACCCACTCATACCCTCTCTGCAGACTAGCCATGGCTCTGTGAAACACAGCCTTGAGCTACCAAGTGCACCTACAAGCTCAATTCCTGTCAGGCAAGCTAAATTCATTGGCAGATGACCTAAGCAGAAATCTCAGGGACCCACACATGAAAACTGGAACCAAAGATATTCAACATGTTGAGAAACAAATGGGGGAGCTCAGAAATAGACCTGTTTGTCTCCCCTCAGAACTACCAAATGGACAAATTCTGCACACGGACTCCCCACAAACAAGCTTGGAAACTGGATGCCCTGTCCTTCACCTGGGAAAGCCTCTCGGTTTATGCCTTTTCCCCTCTGCCTCTCCTCTCGAAAGTTCTACTAAAGATCAAACAGAACAAACCAAGGACAATACTCATTGCACCAGACTGGCCATGCCAACACTGGTTCCCCCTCCTGCGCAATGTGTCACTGCTGGAATCATGGCATCTGCCTCAGAACCCTTCCATGCTGTCCCAGAAGGAGGGCCAGATCCTGCACCCCCAGCTTCAAACCCTGAACCTTGCAGCCTGGCTAATTACCTGAGCTCTCCAATACCATCCCTCAGTAAGCAAGTGCTGGATGTCATTCTGGTGTCAATTAGGCCTAGTACTAGAAAATCCTGTGCTGAAAAGGGGAAAAGATACTGTTCCTGGAGCCAAACTCAGGGGATGGGCACATATGTGCCCAGCTTACTGCATATTCTTCAATACTTAACAGAGATGCTTCACAAGAGCTTTTCCTTCTCTTCTATTAACATTCATGCCTCAGCCATTTCAGCACATTATTGTACTGAGCCTCCCTTCTCACCCCCTGCTGAAACAATTCCTCAGAGGGGCCAAAAGACCACCTAGGAAGAGCCCCTATTCCAGCCTGGGACCTTAACTTTGTATTGGAAAAACTCTCTGCCTCCTTTTGAGCCAGCTGCAACTGCAGAGTTGAAATTCCTTTCTTGGAAAACAGCCTTCCTTCTGGCCATCACTTCAGCAAGAAGAGTGTCTAAATTACAGGCCCTCATGGCAGTGGAGCCCTTCATCATCTTCCATGTGGACAGGGTGTCCCTCGGGTGCAATCCTTCCTTTATGCCCAAGGTGGTATGCAGTGTGGCCCTCAGTCCATTCATTTGCTAACCTTCTTTTCTAATCCACAGAACAAAGGAGAACGAATACTGCATTCTTTGGATGTGCACAGACCACTTAGATTTTATTTGGACAGGACTAAGCCTCTCAGAAAAACTGAACAGCTGCTAGTTGCCTTTGCTGCAGGGGCAGAGGGGAAGGCCATTTCAAAGCAAACCATTTCCAAGTGGATAGGCTATTGCATTTATTTCTGCTATAAACTCCATGGAAAACCTTCCCCACAGGGGATAAGATCACATTCCACCAGGGCTGCATCTACTTCAGCAGCCTTTCTCAGAGGTGTTCCTACCAGGGACATCCTAGAAGCTGCTACCTGGAGTTCTGTTCATACCTTCACCAAGCATTACCACTTGCCTATTTTTTCTAAATCCAGAGCTGGTTTTGTCACTACAGTCTTGCAGGGCCTAATAGCTGGTCCTAATGCTCTATAGTTGCCCCCTCCCTTCCTTAGCTTTGGGAATCTACCCAAATATAACGACTGCAACAGTGAAACACGAAGAACATAGTACAGTTGTGTACACTTAACATAAATGTAGATGTTAGAGTGTATTCACTGTTGCAGTCCTGGTTACCCTCCCTCCAGCCCCCTGACTTCTATTGGCTATACCTCTCTTTGTTTACTGTATTTAAGCTTTCTGGTGTGTTTGGTTTTTGTTGGAGGTGTAACCTTGTATATATAATTTCTTCCCATTATGGGGGCATCTGACATCTGGGGCAAGAAAAACTGATGTAATGGCGTCGGCTGCATGCTTTTATACCCCTGTCTACCTGATGTCATGGAAGAAGAGACGGCAACCGACGCAGGACCCAAGACTTTGATAAGCAGGCTGGCTGAGGGCTACCTGCAAGCAGATAACCCAAATGTAATGACTGCAACAGAGAATACACTCTAACATCTACATTTATAGAAAGTGTACACAACTGTATTTTTCTGATCCTCTCTATGGAGGTTTCTTTTTCTCTGAGAATGTTGGAATGTGCCGATGTTTTCAGTGGGAGGGCACAGAGGTTTCGTAGTCTATGTGGTGTTCCAATAGGATTTTCCAGAACTTGCATCCATTCCTTCTCCTCTACTTTAGAGGGATGTATGTGTTGCTGCCTGCAGTTTTCTTGATAGCCAGCTAGCTGCCCCTAAAAATTCAGATAGTATGTATAAAGATCCTCAGTCTCTTAATTTTGCACACTATATTTCCAGATCTGTCACAGCAACTATAGCTTTAGTTGATCCCATTGCTGCTAAGCACTTGGTTAATTCCAGTCCTACTGTTCTGATAAGGATGGAGAAGTTATTGATAGGTATGTGTGGAAGTGTATACTTCAGCAACTTTGATTTTCAGAATTTTTGTTAGGATCACGTGTTAGTTTTTTTTTTTTTTTTTCCTTGACAAATTGTGAAAATATTAGGAATGTTTTATTTGTAGTTTCTTCTTGTGAGGAAAAAATATGCTTTAAATAATTTTAGTTTCTCCTATTGCATATCGTCGCTTGACACACACGCATACACACTCCAGGAATGAGGCTTTGTAACTTAAATAAACTTATAAACTGACTACCCCACTCATACATGTTAACACTCTGGCTGTTCTCTCAAAATGGCAATGCTGCCTGCACCTGCTCACTGTTTATATGCACGTGCTTACATCTGGAAATGCTTCTTAAAGGTACATAAGTTCTGTTCTAAATCCTCCATTTTTGAGAAGTAGATCATGTACTACTACTACTTTTGGCTTTTTCCCGGTTAGGGGTCGCCACAGTGGATCACCTGTCCATGCATGATTGGCAGTGGAGTTTTACGGTGTCGAGTTGCCAGCCCCAGCGCTCAGCCTTCCATAGAAGGCGCACATACTCCTAGGGACAATTTAGAGTGTCCAATCCACCTACTTGGGATGTGGGAGGAAATGGGAGCACCCTGAGGAAACCCATGCGACCACAGGCAGGACATGCAGACTCTACACACAAGGCACCCCAGCCAAGGATCGAACTGGAGAACCTCTTGCTGTCAGGCGGCAATACTAACCGCTGCATCACCGTGAAGTAGATCATGTACTAAATGACAATATTCAGTGACATGCAGTTTACAGAAATAATCTTTTGACATGCAGTTATACAGAAATAATTCTTTGGCATACAATCATACAAAATTAAACACACACAAAACAATCGTATCCAAGTTGCTGTGTGTTTTGCACTAGGACTAGAAATACGACCTGTTCGTGAAACAAGTCAGAATTGGATCTAGCAACTGGGACGGTCTTCAAGGAATGTTCAAGTTTGGGGACGTCTGGGACATGAATGGGAATGGGTACTGAGACATGTTCTTTGGTATGAACATGGTCAGGGTTGCTCTGAGATCTAGAGTCTGTATCACGGGTATGATGCTGCGATGTCACTTTTGATACAGGAAGATGTCTGCAGTTTCTCCTGTATTCTTTACCCTCAGATTCAACTAAGAAAGATCTCTGCTCTGTGCATATACCTCTCACTTAACCAATTTGATCAAAGCCTTTCGTCGTTTGCATCCTCATGGTCTCTCCTTTTAACGGACGAAGAAATCTGCTTGTTTTTATCGTAGTTGAACTTCTGAGAAGAATGCTTCTTAAAAAGTTGGGCTTTGATTGCTCTGTTGTTTTTAGCATAAGGCACCAACAGACTAGAACTAATAGGCAAGGTTGTTCTGGTTTGCTTAGATAGAAGTCTTTGAGCAGGCGAGCGAAGTAGGTTGTCACTGGGTATATTTCTGAGATTTAGTAAATTCCAATAAGTTATCGGTATTGTCACGCTTTGACCTCTCTAGTAATTGCTTTGCATTCTGTACTGCACCTTCAGCAAGGCCATTTGACTGTGGGTATTCAGGACTAGTAGTAACACGGATAAAGTCTCACTCTTGCAAATCTCTGAAACAATGGATAAAGTCCCACTCTTTTTTGCAAATCTCTGAAACATTTGACTGGTAAACTGAGAACCGTTGTCCGAAATAACTTGTGTGGACTACCATGGACTGTGAAATGACATTTCATCTTGGTAATAACAGCACTGGACATTGGAGTAAGTAGCAAATCAATCTCAAACCAGTTAGAATAAGAATCTGCCAACACTAAGTAATGCTAATTGTTCAACTCAGATATGTCAGTGGCTACTGTTGACCAAGGTAGTTCAGGAATTTGGGTTAGCTGAAATGGCTTTTTTTGCAAATGCGGCTTAGTACTGTTGCATACTGAACAAGAAGAAAGCACTTTATCAATGTCTTTCGATAGATAAGGCCAAAATTGCTAGTCCTCTTGCTCTTCTTTTGGTAGAATTAAAACCTGGGTGGCCACAATGCAAAATCTGAATGTATTCGTATTGTAAGAAAGTAGGAACAACTTTTGGACCTTTGAAAATGATTCCAGTTTCCATCAGCATCTCATCTCTGTATGGAAAGTAAGGTTGTACTTCTGGAAGGATTGCTTTGACTGCTATCCTAAGTTGATTAAGTGGTTGATCTTTTTTGTGCAAAATTGAGTCAGTCTTTGTATGATCTCTTAGCTCATAAAGATTTGTGGTAGAAAAATTGCACACTTCCATGACATCAAAGTCAAAATTCTCTGCATCAAGCTGTTCTGTGCTATTTCTGGGTGAGCTGGATAAAATATCAGCCAAATAAAGAAGTTTGCCTTTTGTGTAGATCATTTTGAAATTATGCTAATGCAATTTGAGTATCATTCTTTGTAATCTTGCTGGAGCTGAATCCATAGGCTTCTTTAAAATGGTGATTAGAGGTTGATGGTTAGTTTCTATTTGGCTAGCTTGGCCATAAACATAATCATGGAACTTCGAACATGCGAACATAATTGCCAAAAGTTCCTTCTAAATTTGAGAATACTGCATTTCAGTTTAGGTAAGAGTTCTTGATGCCTAGGCAACAGGTCTGCCCTCTTGAAGAATAACTGCACCAAGACTGAACTTTGAAGAATCACAGGAAAGAACTATTGGTTTATGGACATCATAGTACCTTGACGTAGGCAGGTTGCTGATTTACTGTTTGAGGTTATCAAATGCACTCTGGTGGTGGTCTAACTGTGACGAGGCACCATTTTTGCATGTCAGCTCTCTTAAAGGCACTGATAACTAATTAATTTAAAGTCTGGGATAAATTTGCCCAAATAGTTAACCTTACCAAGAAAACACCTTGTTTGAATGTGGGCATTGTCTGGAGGTGGCATCTCAAGAATGGCTGCTCGTTTAGAAGGGTCTGGTCATAAGCCTGTACCAGTAAGTAAATTACTTGCATAAGTAGCTTTTGGTAATCTGAATTTACACTCCAGAGGATTAAGCTTCAAGTTCACTTCACACGCTCTGTCCAGAATTTTCCTGAGGTTTCTGTCATGCCCTGCTTCACCATTACCTCCAACCAGTAAATCCTCAACTATTATTGCACATGGGTAGCCTGAAAAAGTTTGCACCATTGCACGCTGAAAGACTTCACTGGCAGAATTTATTCCAAAAGACATCCTGAGGAATCTGTATCTACCAAATGGGGTACTGAATGTAGTCAGTAGTAAAGATTTGTGATAGAGCATTACTGGCAAAAATGAACTCTCTGCATCTAAGACAGAAAAAAACTGTGGCATTTGGCATGAGGGTGGCAATCTCCTCAACTGTACGCATAGGATGATGTCTTTTTAATGGCTTGTTCAAGTCTCTTGGGTCAATATATATTCTGATTTCATATGAATTTTTCTTATGAGCAGCTGCCATGGAAGACGCATACTCAGTTGGTTCTGTGACTGGGAAAATCGCACCTTGCTGCACCATATTGTCTAACCGGACCTTGACTTTGTGCTGCATAGTTATTGGAACTCTTCTTGCTGGTCTGACCACTGGACTGACGTCTGGGTCTACTTTAGTAATGGTCACTGAAGCTGGAATTGGGACATGTGCTTACATGATGGACTTCTTTGGTGTAAGAAAGCTGTTTCATTCTCCAGCTGTCACTGAGACCTGAAGTAAACTTCAGGTTACAGGACACGACACCAGACAAAAATTAAGATTCCAAATTTTATTCCGACTGAGTAATGCCAAAACACGACTGAGTAATGCCAAAAGAATAAATAAATCGAGCTCTTTTGTCTCTAGTCAGAGACGAAAGCTCTTGATTTATTTATTGATGTCCTTCATGGATGCATCTGCAGTCATAACAGCTGGGTTGTCCTGTCGTCAGGCAGCCCGTCAGTCGGCCGGATTCCAAAGTCCGGGTCCGGCTTCGGCTGATGTCGCTCTTCATCCGACGTCATCTCTGTTGGACTTCGGGTATAAAGGCATCAGCCGGCGCCATCTTCCTCAGTCTTTCTTGCCGCGTGGCGCCCGAAGCAGAAGCTGTTCGCAAGTGCCGGTCGGTCGGATCCAGAGATTTTTTCTACCGAATACTACTTCGAAGACTTCTAAAGCTAAGTACCCCGTTGGGGACTCTTTCTTGCCTCAGCCGATGTCAGAAAAAGTTAATAATTGTTTAACCTGTGGGAAACAAATACCTCATAAAGATTTCCATTCTTACTGTCTGCCTTGTTTAGGCCCAGCCCACGACGTAGCAGCCTGTTCGGCCTGTGCTTCCTTCAACCGACGAACGCTTAGGCGTCGGTCGGAGTTTGCAGAACAGTTTTTCGGTTCTGACTTTGCTTACATTATGTCGTCGGAACCTCCGACTACACTTTCTGCCAAAAAACGCAAAGAAAAAGACCGACACTCGCGGTCCGTGGTTTCGGCTGAAACCACGCTTAAGCAAACCGCGAGTGTCTCGGTTTCGGCCGAAACCGAGAAAACTGATATAGGTACAGCCGAATCTATTCCTACATTTGAGGCCCCTGCTACAAATATTGAATCGGCCTCTGAAACTTTACCCACTGACTTATCAGACACCATTCCCCTGGATGTCTCTACCCCAGCACGTGGTGCTGCTAGGCCTCCAGCTGCCATGTCCATTAAGGCCTTCGCCAGGGCTAAAGCAGCCAAGTCTACCAAATCAGTGCCTGTTAAACCACCCTCAACCAGGCCCACTTCCAGTTCTCAAATGCTCACCTTGGCAGAAGATTTGATTTCTTTAATTAGAGGATCTCAACCTCACCCAGACAGGACCTGTCAGCCCCCAGATAAGAGACCTAGGGCAGAGCCCCCTGAGCCAGTGTCCTCTGATAATTCTGCAGATGAATCAGACATTACTGACCAGCCAGAGGCTCCTTTTTCTAATTTTGAGGATTCTGATGCTGAAGAATCCATTCCAGCTGCTTCCCCTCCTGAAGAATTCTCCTTTGGGGAAACCTTGCATGCCATGCGAGAGCAGTTCCAATGGCAGCAACAAGAATTCTCAGATTCCCGAAAAAGACTTAGAACCTTTCTGCACCTTCCACAGCACAGGCCCTTAGCTATACCTCCTGTTCTTTCTGTGGTAGATGACGCTTTTAATGATGTCTGCTCTGCTCCAGACTCATTACCCCCAGCCCCTGCCAAACCAGACAGATTTTACAGGGTGCCTGACACTCATCACCACCTTTACAAGGCCCCCCTTGCAGACCCAGAAACTATATCCCAGGGTCCCAAGGCAGTTGCCGCGACCATAGCAAAAAACCCTACTCCTTCTGAAAGGGAAGCAAGGTCATTAGACAGATGGGGTAAAAAAGTATACACTTCAGCTACTCTCTCAGCTAGAGCTTTAAACTGCCAGTTTCACATGATACAATACCAAGAGTTTATGCTTGATCAGTTAACTAAAAAATTAACCACTGATGAAGCTCTTGACAAGAAATATGTATTAGAAATGGTAAATAACATACAGCAGGTTAGTAACCATTCCTTAAAATGTGGCTATGATGCACTGGAGGCTTCATTTAGATCAGCCATGACTGGCACAGTGATAAGAAGGCATGCATGGCTAAAGGAGCAAGCTCTACCAGATCATGTTAAAGCTAAATTGTTAGATGCTCCTATGGATAAGACAAGTTTGTTTGGTGCACCTGCCCAGCAGGTTATGAAGAAAATGGAAGAAAAGGCAAAATCAGTTCAAACTGTTAAAGATTTCCTGCAGGTTCAACCCCCAAGGTTTAGCAGGAACTGGCCTGCCAAGAATTGGTCCTTTCCTGACTCCACAAGATTTCAAAGGGGCAGGAATAGACGTTCCAGAGGCAGAAACCAAACCAGAGGAAGTGCCTACAGAGGACGACAGTGGCAAGGTAACAGCAGAGGCACAGACACAGCCACTGCCACTACTTCAACACAGCCACAGTGACTTACTCCTAAAACCTCCTACCAGGGAGCAAATAACAGCTCCACTAGGCGGAAGGTTAACTTTATTTGCAAAGAACTGGCACCACATAACAAAAGACAAGTGGATTCTGCAAATTATACATCAAGGTTACCGATTCCACTTCCACACTATACCAGTCAAAAGAGGAATGCCAAATCTACCTCCAAATCAAAAAACAGAAGCTTTACAACAGATAATGGAGTTAGCAAACATGAGAGCTGTGGAAAAAGTACCTGCAGCAGAGAAAGGAAAGGGGTTCTACTCCAGACTGTTCCTAGTTCCAAGAAAGGAAAAAAGTTGGAGACCAATTCTCGACCTGTCCACCTTGAATACATACATCATTGTCCCAAAATTCAAAATGCTGACCCTACAGCAACTTCTTCCCATGCTGGGCAAGGACTGTTGGCTGGTAACTCTAGATCTCAAGGAGGCATACCTGCACGTCCCTATTAGACCAATCTGCAGAAGATACCTCAGATTTCTTGCAGGATCAGAGCACTATCAATTCTCAGCATTGCCTTTTGGCTTATCTACTGCACCCAGAGTATTCACAAAATGCCTGGCATCAGTAATCGCATACTGCAGACTGCAGGGAATTCATATTTACCCATACCTGGACGACTGCCTGCTACAAGGGGACAACAAAAGCAAGTTGACAACAGATTTGCAAAGGGTCATTTACTTGCTACAAGCATTGGGATACACAGTCAATCTACAAAAGTCAAGACTGATACCATCCCAAACAAGGACATTCTTGGGAGCGGAATTGGACACAGTCAGACAGATGGCATTCCTAACTACAGAAAAACAAAAAGAACTCCCTCTTTACTTCTTGTCTCTAACAAAGCTGAACAAATTAACAGCAAGAAAAGTTCTGCAGGCCTTGGGCTTCATGGCATCATGCATAATTTTGGTTCCATTTGCCAGGCTACATATGAGAAAACTACAGTGGTACCTACGGAATTTATGGTCCCAACACAGACACAGCCTCAAACAGAAATCCCACTAATTCCATGCTTAAAACAGGAGTTCCTATGGTGGGCCCAGGCATGCCGATCCAACCCAGGCCTTCCCTTTCACAGATGTCAAGCAAGCCAGAGCATTACAACAGATGCTTCAGACCTAGGATGGGGGGCCCACATGCTGGACAAATGCGTGCAAGGATTGTGGACTCAGGATCAACTTCACCTGCACATCAACCTAAAAGAAATGCTGGCTGTAAAACTGGCTATCCAAAAGTTCAGACCATTTCTCAAAGAGGGCCAGCTGTTGATAAGGACAGACAACACCACAGTCATGTGGTACATCAACAAACAGGGAGGCACTCATTCATACCCCCTATGCAGAATGACTTTGGAACTGTGGACCCTGGCACTCAGCTACAACATCCAGCTGCAAGCAAGATTTGTACCAGGAAAAGAAAATACTCTAGCGGACATTTTAAGCAGGACCACATCAGATGCTCACGAATGGCACCTGCACCCGGACATCTTCAGGACCATTACAAAGAAGTGGGGAATGCCTCAGATAGATCTATTTGCATCTCCTCACAATCACCAACTCAAAAATTCTGCACAAGGACATTCCACCCACTAGCATGGAAAGTGGATTCGCTCTCCTTCAGCTGGAAGGGCCTAACAGTTTATGCATTCCCACCTCGTCCCTTGATACACAAAGTACTCCTAAAAATCAAGGAAGAACATCCAAGGATAATCCTGATAGCTCCAAACTGGCCAAGACAACACTGGTATCCACTACTAAGGAGCTTGTCTCGGAACAATATGTGGCCAATACCCCTGATGCCTTTGATGCTAACTCAGAACAACTACAGCACCATACATCCAAACCTGAAAACCTTACAACTGACTGCATGGAACATCACATAGCAGCAGCTAATCAGGAACTTTCCCAAAGAGTTAAAGACATTATTCTTGAAGCACGCAGACCTTCAACAAGAAGAAACTACGCAGGAAAATGGAAAAGGTTTGCCAGTTGGAGTTCTGAAAGAGGAAAAGATGTGTCAAACATAGATATACCTAACATCCTGGAGTATCTGGCCGAACTTCTCCATTCAGGCCTGTCCTACTCCTCCATCAAGATACATGCATCAGCTATTTCAGCAGAATACAGCTTTGATCCACCTGTTTTTTCGCACCCTCTGCTCAGACAATTTCTCAGAGGAATCAAGAATGTAAAACCTCCAAGAAAACCACCATTACCAGCTTGGGACTTAAACTTCGTACTAGAAAAGTTGACACTATCACCCTTTGAGCCAGCAGCAACAGCAGACTTACAACACCTGTCATGGAAAACTGCTTTCCTACTGGCAATTACCTCAGCAAGGAGGGTTTCAGAACTACAGGCCCTAATGGCAGTGCAACCCTTCCTAATCTTCCACCAAGATAGAGTATCCATGAGGACTAATCCAACATTTATGCCTAAGGTGGTATCCAGAGTGTCTTTAAACCAGGCAATCCACCTACCTACCTTCTTTCCCAACCCACAAAACAGAGGGAAAGAATACTGCATACCTTGGATGTACATAGACAGCTACGCTACTACTTGGACAGAACCAAAAGCAGCAGAAAGACTGACCAACTTTTGTGGCCTATGCAACAGGAAGAGAGGAAAAGCTATTTCCAAACAGACAATCTCCAAATGGATAGGAAATTGCATACGATTCTGTTACTCCTTCCATGGAAAACCAATTCCACAGAACATAAGACCTCATTCTACAAGGGCAACAGCCACTACCACAGCCTTCTTACGAGGAGTGGCTACCAAAGACATTATTGAGGCGGCTACTTGGACCTCCGTGCATACATTTGCCAAGCATTACAATTTGCCTCTATATTCCAGATCCCGAGCAGGGTTTGCCACTGCTGTACTGCAAGGGATCCTAAACACACCATAATCTATCTTTATCCTCCTCCCCTAGTTGGCTATGGTATTCTACCCAGCTGTTATGACTGCAGATGCATCCATGAAGGACATAGTACAGTTTTGTACCTACCATAAATGTAGATGTCCGAACTGGATAGCATCTGCAGTCAGGATTACCCGCTTCTTTCCCTCTGAGGTACTCCTAGGGTGTTTACCCTCCTAATAGCTAGCTGATGGGGGGGGGGAGTCTTTTATGGTGTATTTGTTTGTATATATGTACATACATGCTTATTTTTGTGGTTACCTCTATCCTTTTGGAAACATTGGCATCTATCCAAAATTTTTAGCCTTCAAGAGGGCTTCTGGCATCTGGGGCAAGAAACACTGAGGAAGATGGCGTCGGCTGATGCCTTTATACCCGAAGTCCAACAGAGATGACGTCGGATGAAGAGCGACATCAGCGGCCGGACCCGGACTTTGGAATCCGGCCGACTGACGGGCTGCCTGACGACAGGACAACCCAGCTGTTATGACTGCAGATGCTATCCAGTTCGGACATCTACATTTATGGTAGGTACAAAACTGTACTTTTTGGCATTACTCAGTCGGAATAAAACTTGGAATCTTAATGTTTGACTGGATGTTCATCGTGCATACAGCTGCAGTAATCACTGATGGGTTCTCTGCTGTCAGGCGGGTCCTCGGTCGGCCGAATTCCAAAGTCTAGGTCCGGCGTCGGTTGTTGTCGCTTTCTCTCCTGACGTCGTTGAGGCCGGAGTATACAAGACTCAGCCGACGCCATGTTCTTCAGTCTTTTTTTTGCCACGCTGTGCCCGAAGCAGAAGCAGTTCGCAAGTGCCGGTCGGCCAGCTCCTGAATTACGAAAAAATTGGAAACCGAAGTCTTCATTAAAGCTAAGTACCCTGTTGGGGAAACTTTTCTTGCCTCAGACCGATGTCAGAAAAAGTTAATAATTGTATTTCTTGTGGGAAGCAAATACCGCATAAGGATTTCCATTCCCTCTGCATACCTTGTTTAGGCCCAGACCGCGACATCTCGGGCTGTCGCTTTTGCGCTACTTTCAATAAACGCACTATTAAGCGTCGGGCGGAGTTCGCCCAACACTTTTTTGGTAAAGCCTTTGATTATAAAATGTCGTCTGAGACTCCGACTACCGTTTTGTCCAAAAAACGCAAGGACAAGGACCGACACAATGCCAAAACCGGCTACACGTGGTCCGGTTCTCAGCGAGACCGCCTTTGCAGTCCCTGACTACCGACGACACTCCTTTGGCGGTGTCCTCTGTACCCAAGACCGCAGGTACCTCGGCCCTCTCCCAGACTACAACCACCGAAGCCATTGCTAATGTTGAGCCTCCTAATGTGGACAGGTCCACTTCCACCCATGGTGTCTTTAGACCCTCATCTTCTTTTTCTATTAAGGCCTTTACTAAATCCAAAGCAGCCAGGCATCCCAAGAGGCCTGTTGCACAGGGCCCTTCTCCAGGCCCCATGCCTAAAAAACAGATGCTTAAAATGGCTGAGGATTTAATTACTCTTATCAGGGGTTCTCAACCCCCTCCAGACAAGAGACTCAGAGTGGAGGAAGATTCTCCCTCTTCTGATCAGGGCTCCATTTTATCAGAACATTCTGATGTAGAGGAGCACTCTTACTCCCCTTTTGAAGATTCGGATGCAGAGCAGTCCATTCCTTCTGTATTTCCTCCTGAGGATTTTTCCTTTGGGGAAACCTTGCACACTTTAAGGGAACACTTCCATTGGGAAGGCCAAGACTTTTCCGATTCCAAGAAAAGACTTAGGGAATTTCTTTTGTTACCTCAACACAGGCCTCTGGCGATACCTCCTGTTTTGGACATACTTGATGATGTTTATTCAGAGGCGTGCCTTAACCCGGATTCCCTGCCTCCTGCACCAGTCAAACCTGATAGGTACTACAGAGTTCCTAACTCTCACCAATTTCTCTACAAAAGCCATAATGCTGACCCTGAAACCATTTATCAAGGCCCCAAGGGATTGAAGGCCTCTACTGCCAAGAATCCACTTCCTGCCGAAAGAGAGTCAAGATCCTTAGAAAGGTGGGGGAAAAAGGTATATACCTCGGCCACCCTAGCCATGAGGGCCTTAAATTGTCAGTTTCATATGCTTAAATATCAACAGTTCCTGTTATCACAATTAAGGAATAAAATGTCTCAACCTGAACAACCAGATTTGAAGGAGTTGCAGGATATGATGCATAGTGCAGAGCAAGTGGGTAAACACACCTTACAATGTGGCTATGATGCCCTAGAGGCCTCAAGTAGAGCTGCTGCTACAGGATCAGTCATTCGTAGACATGCCTGGCTTAGGGAACAAAGCTTGCCTGATCATGTGAAAGCTAAACTTCTAGATGCTCCTTTACAAAAGGATGTGCTGTTTGGTACTAATGCTGAGGAGATATTACGGAAAATGGAAGAAAAAGCCAAATCTATGCAAACTGTCAAAGCTTTTTTACAGGTCCAACCACCACGTTTTAGCAGAAATTGGCCTTCAAAAAACTGGTCCTTTCCAGCCACTGACAAGCCCCAAAGAGGTAGATACAGACGCACAAGGGACAGAGAGGGCAATCGCAAGGATCATATAGAGGCCGACAATGGCAAACTCCAGCACCAAGAGGTGGCGAAGACAGTGCTCAACAATACAGGAAACAAACCCAATGACTCCCTCATTTCCATGCCAAGCAGGTCTCAGCTGGCAGCACCTTTGGGAGGAAAGCTAGCATTATTTGCAAGAAATTGGCATATTGTCACAACAGACAAATGGATCCTGGACGTTATAAACAGAGGCTACAAATTTCATTTCCACACTCTTCCAAAAATGAGAGGCATGCCAAACCTGCCACACAATCAAAGGGCAGAGGCACAACTACAAATTTCAAAGCTCATAGGCATGAGAGCTATACAAGAGGTACCTACTCACGAACAAGGTCAAGGTTTTTATTCAAGACTTTTTCTGGTACCAAGGAAAGGAACCGACTGGAGACCCATTTTGGACTTATCCATCCTAAACACATTTTACTGCACAAAATTCAAGATGCTCACATTACAGCAGCTTCTTCCCATGCTGGGCAAGGAGTTTTGGCTGGTAACATTGGACCTCAAGGAGGCATACCTGCATGTCCCAATCGGACAAAGCTGCAGAAGATACCTCAGATTTCTTGCAGGTTCAATCCACTATCAATTCTCTGCATTGCCCTTTGTGAATACTCTGGGCGCAGTAGATAAGCCAAAGTACCTGGCATCAGTGATTGCCTACTGCAGACTTCAAGGGATACAAATTTACCCTTATTTGGACGACTGCCTGATCCAGGCGGACAGCAAGCACATACTTCTGGAACATCTGGCTTATGTAACACGGTTACTGCATTCTCTGGGATACACAATCAACAAAGAGAAATCCAGACTAACACCATCTCAGAAAATAACTTTCCTGGGTGCCAACTTGGACACAAACACCCAGATGGCCTATCTTACGCCAGAAAAACAGGGGCAACTAACTCAGTACTTCAAAATACTAGCAAAATGTACCAGGCTTACTGCAAGGAAAATCCTGCAGGCTCTGGGCTTCATGGCATCTTGCATTCTTTTATTCCCATGTGCAAAGCTGCATATGAGGAAACTTCAATGGTACCTAAAAAACCTATGGTCTCAACACAGTCACAGTTTGGAAACAATAATACCAATAATTCCATGTTTGCAAAAGGAATTTCTATGGTGGGCCCAAGCATGTCAAGCAAACACAGGCCTCCCATTCTGCAAGCCTCAAGCAAATCAAGTCATCACAACAGACGCCTCGGATTATGCCTGGGGGGCGCACATGACGGACAGGTGCATTCAGGGCAAATGGTCCCAAAAGGAAAAGCACCTTCACATCAATCAAAAAGAAATGCTAGCAGTAATAAATGCAATTACAGCTTTCAAGGACCTCCTGCATCCAGGACAATTACTGATAAGAACAGACAACACCACAGTAATGTGGTACATAAACAAACAAGGAGGAACACATTCATACCCCTTGTGCAGACTAGCCATGACTCTTTGGAACTTGGCTCTGGAATGGCAAATCGAACTTCAAGCACAGTACTTTCCAGGATTGGAAAGCACGCTGGCAGACAATCTAAGCAGAAATATGACAGATCCACACAAATGGAAGTTGCATCCTCAGGTGTTTACAGAGATAAACCAAGCGTGGGGGAGGCCAGACATAGATCTTTTTTTGCCTCCCACAGGAATCGTCAATTGGAAAAGTTTTGTTCGAGGACCTTTCATCCAAAGGCCTGGAGGGTGGACGCCCTTTCATTCAGTTGGACAGCATGGACAGTTTACGCATTCCCACCTCTGCCTCTTCTGCCCAAGGTGCTCTTGAAAGCAAGAGCAGACAGACCGAAGATGATACTGATTGCTCCAGATTGGCCAAGGCAACACTGGTACCCGCTTCTGAGGAGCCTAACGCATACTCCTCCCTGGTCACTGCCTCTAATGCCTCTTCTGCTGACTCAGCACAGCTACAAAACTCTTCACAGTCAGCTGAAAACACTCAATCTCGCTGCATGGAAAATTCCTTAACACCACAACAGACCCTACTCTCCAAGGAGGTGCAGGATGTCATTTTGGAGGCCAGAAGGCCATCTACTAGAAAAGCTTACTCCGCAAAATGGAAACGGTTTTGCTCTTGGAATGAGAAAAAAGGCCAGGACCCTAGAAAACTGAACTTGCCTCAGGTATTACAGTATCTAGCTGAGCTGCTGAACAGTGGACTTTAATTTTCTTCCATAAAAATCCATGCCTCAGCCATTTCTGCAGAATTCAACACTGATCCTCCTTTATTTTCTCACCCACTCTTACGACAGTTCCTCAGAGGGGCTAAGAATATAAGACCACCAAGGAAACAACCAATACCAGCCTGGGATCTTAATTACATACTAGAAAAGTTAACATTGCCTCCTTTTGAGCCAGCTGCCTCAACAGTTTTGCAATATTTGTCCTTTAAAACAGCCTTCCTTCTGGCTATCACTTCAGCTCGTAGGGTTTCGGAACTACAGGCCCTCATGGCGGTGCAGCCCTTTCTCATCTTCCATCAGGACAGGGTTTCCCTTCGTACCAACCCGTCATTTATGCCTAAAGTGGTATCCAGGGTAGCTTTAAATCAAGCCATACACCTACCTACCTACCTTTTACCCCAATCCTCAAAACAAAGGGGAAAGGCTGCTACACTCTTTAGACATCCATAGGCAGCTACGTTATTATTTGGACAGAACAAAGTCCTTCAGGAAATCAGAACAACTCTTTGTGTCCTATGCTGTAGGGGCTCAAGGGAAGCCAGTTACCAAGCAGACTATTTCAAAGTGGATAGGCCACTGCATACGGTTTTGTTATTCCTATCACGGGAAATCTGATGTTCTTCGTGTTTCACTGTTGCAGTCATAACTGTAGGGTGCTCCTGCCGGCAGGCAGCCCGAGGACGGCCAGAATCCCAAAGTCTGGGTCCGGCGTCGGCTGTAAAAGCTAGTATCCTGACGTCAAGACGCCTTGGTACATAGCCCTCAGCCGACGCCATCTTCTCCAGTCTTTCTTGCCGTGCGGTGGAAAGCAGCTCGCAAAACGTTGGTTGGCGATTTTCGAACAGCGTATTTGGTTGTTGTCGGTCCGAAGTTGTTACTTCTCTTCTCAAAGCTAAGTACCCCATTGGGGAATCTTTTTCTTGTTCCTCCGATGTCAGAAAAAGTTAATAATTGTATAGCGTGTGGGAAACAAATACCTCATAAAGATTTCCACTCTTACTGTCTACCTTGCTTAGGCCCTGACCACGACGTTTCTTGTTGTCGGTTCTGTGCCAGGTTAAACTCTCGTACTATCAAGCGCAGGTACGATTGGGCTTTAAATTATTTTGGCGGACGCTTCAATTATAGAATGTCGGACACTACCAGAGTTCAAAAGAAGCGCAAAGACAAAGACAGGCCTCCGAGGTCCAAACAGGACTCGTTGCAGCTGGAGCCAGCGTCCGGTTCGGCTGTCGTCAGTGAGGCGCTTTTGCAGCCCCTGTCGTCCGCCACTTCTGAACCGATGGCCGATACGGACTCCCATGGGGAGCCATCGAGGCCCACTATTTTAACTGCTGCAGGACCTTTGGACGTCGCTCCTTCAGATGGGTCCGGAACCGCTGTGCAGGTACCGGCTTCTGAGGGGGTTTTCAGGCCTACTCACATCACTATTTCAAAGGCAAAGACAAAGACTCCTACTAAGTCTAAAGTTCCAGCTCAAGTTGCTTCTGAATCCACTCCCAAGACACAAAAACAATTATTGAGGATGGCTGAAGATTTGCTTACAATGATTAGGGGTTCTCACCCCCCTCCTGAAAAAAGGCCTAGACAGGATGTTACTCTGGATTCCTCTGACCAGGCTTCTGTATCTTCTGTTTCTTCCTCTGATCAGGACTATTCCTTTCCCCCTTATGAGGATTCGGATGCTGAGGATTCTTTGCCCTCGGCCTCTCCGCCTGAGGATTTTTCTTTTGGGGAAACCTTGCAAGAGATGAGGGAACATTTTCATTGGGAAGGACAGGAATATTCTGCTTCCAAAAAGAGGCTTAGAGAATTTCTTCTTCTTCTTCCTCAGCATAGGCCTTTAGCTATCCCTCCTGTCTTGGACATTGTAGATGATGCTTTTTCTGAGGCTGATTTGAATCCTGATTCCATGCCTCCTGCTCCTTCTAAGCCTGATAGATTTTATAGGGTTCCTGACTCTCATTTATTTTTATTTAAAAACCCTTCTGCAGATCCTGAAACTATTTCTCAGGGCTCTAAGGCTGCTAAGGTTGCTACTTCTAAAAATCCTATTCCCTCTGAGAAGGATTCTCGTGCTTTAGACAGGTGGGGAAAAAAGGTATATACTTCTGCTACCCTGTCTGTAAGGGCTTTAAATTGCCAGTTTCATATGTTTAAATATCAGCAATTTCTTTTGTCTGTTTTAAAGCAAAAGCTTGCTTCCCTTCCTGCTTGTGCAGAGGATAAGGAACTTCAGGATGTTTTGCATGCTACTGAACAGGTTAACAAGCATAGCTTACATTGTGGTTTTGATGCTTTGGATGCTTCCTGCAGGGCTGCTGCCTCTGGTACTGTGATTAGGAGACATGCCTGGCTTCGTGAACAAAGTTTACCTGAACAGGTTAAGGCTAAGTTATTAGATGCCCCTGTTCAACAGGATGTTCTTTTTGGTTCTAAGGCTGAGGAAGTTATTAAAAAGATGGAAGAAAAGGCAAAGTCCATGCAAACTGTAAAAGATTTCTTGCAGGTTCAGCCTCCTAGATTTTCCAGGAATTGGCCCTCTAAAAATTGGTCCTTTCCCACGCCTGACAGGCCTCAAAGGGGAAGATATAGACGCTCCAGAGGTCGTGGTCAAGGCCAGACCTCTTACAGATCTAGACAATGGACTGCTTCTTCACCTAGGAGAGGAGAAGACAGATCCCAATCTCAAAGAAAGCAAACTCAATGACTCTCGGTTGGGCTTCAGGACCCCTTTACCTGGACGCCTCGGAGGAAAACTGTCTCTTTTACAGAAATTGGACTCATATTACCCAGGACAGATGGGTATTGGACGTGATTTTAAAAGGTTACAAGTTCCACTTTCACACTTTGCCAAGGACTCACGGTTGGCCAGATCTGCCAAAACTTCAATGGTCAGAGGCCTTAACTCAAGTGGATGCTCTTCTGGCCATGAGAGCCATAGAGCCTGTTCCACTCTCGGAAATGGGAAAAGGGTTTTATTCAAGGCTGTTTCTGGTTCCCAGAAAACAAAACTCATGGAGACCTATTCTGGACCTTTCTGTGTTAAACACCTTTTTGGAAATTCCAAAGTTCAAGATGCTTACTCTGCAACAGCTAATTCCAATGCTCTCTCAGGACGCCTGGATGGTGACATTGGACTTAAAGGAAGCCTATTTGCATATCCCTATCAGACAAGAACGCAGGAAATTCCTCAGGTTCAAGGCAGGTTCGAGGCACTTTCAATTCTCTGTTCTGCCCTTTGGTTTATCTACTGCGCCCAGAGTCTTCACCAAGTGCCTGGCACCAGTAGTGGCTTACTGCAGACTCCAGGGGATCCAGATTTACCCCTATTTGGACGACTGCCTTATTCAGGCAGACAGCAAAGATCTTCTACTTCAACATCTGGACTTTGTTCAACGTCTTCTCCTACTACTGGGATTCTCAGTGAACATAAAAAAGTCACATTTGATCCCTTCTCAACAAATGGTATTCTTGGGAGCCCTCTTAAATACAACCTTACAAAGGGCCTACCTCACTCCAGAAAAACAAACTCAGCTGGCTTCTACTTTCAACACCTTGGCAACTCTATCTCAGCTCACTGCAAGGAAATTCCTGCAGGCTCTGGGCTACATGGCTTCCTGCATTCTGTTGATTCCAAACGCAAGGCTTCACATGAGAAAGTTTCAATGGTATCTGAAAAGTGTATGGTCACAGCGCTACCACGATCTGGATATTCTGATTCCTCTGATCCCCTGCCTCCAGAAGGAGTTCCTCTGGTGGTCCAGGGCATGCACGTTAAACGAAGGAAAACCTTTTAGTCTCCCTCAGCCTACTCAAATCCTAACCACGGACGCCTCGGATTATGCTTGGGTAGCACACTTTCTAGACAATTGCCAGCAGGGAACCTGGACAAAGGACCATCTTCACTGGCACATCAATCTGAAGGAAATGTTGGCAGTTCAAAATGCCCTTTTAGCCTTCAAAAACCTTTTACAACCAGGGCCTCTGCTAATTCGCACAGACAACACCACGGTCATGTGGTACATCAACAAGCAGGGGGGTTCTCATTCATACCCCCTTTGCAGACTAGCTATGGGTTTATGGGACACAGCTCTAAATTTGAATCTGCATCTCCAGGCTCAATTCATTCCAGGGAAACAGAATCTCTTAGCAGACAGCCTGAGCAGAAACATTTCAGATCCTCACGAATGGATGCTAGACACCAACTTGTTCAACAGGATTACTGCAGTTTGGGGATGTCCCCAGATAGATCTGTTTGCATCCCATCTCAATCATCAGCTGCCTCGCTTTTGCACCAGGTCCTTCCACAAAACAGCATGGAGAGTGGATGCCCTGTCCTTCAGCTGGAGAAGCCTGTCAGCATATGCCTTCCCTCCTCTTCCTCTACTGCCTCGGGTACTACTGAAGATAAAGCAGGACAAGCCCAAGTTTCTCATCTTGATTGCTCCAAATTGGCCTCGACAGTTTTGGTATCCAACCTTAAAGCTCCTGTTCTCGGGGCCTCCTTGGATTCTTCCACTGAACCCTTCGCTTCTGTCCCAGCATCAGGGTCAGTTACTACATTCTAATCTCAAGACCCTTTGCTTGGCAGCTTGGCTCTTCAAAGGAATTTGAATTCCTCTAGTCTTCCCAAACAAGTTTTGGATGTTCTTTTGGAAGCTAGACGGCCTAGCACTAGGAAATCTTATGCCTCTAAATGGAAGAGGTTTTCTATTTGGATGCAGGACCGTGGCTCTGATCCTCAGGTTCCTGATCTCTCCTCTATTTTGCTTTACCTTTCGGAACTTTTATCTAAAGGACTTTCCTTTTCTTCCATTAAGATTCATGCTTCTGCTATCTCTGCACATTTCAGTTCTGATCCTCCTGTTTTTTCACATCCTTTGGTGAAGCAGTTTTTGAGAGGGGCTAAAAATTTGCGGCCTCCAAGGACCCCTCCTGTCCCTGCCTGGGATCTTAATTATGTTTTAGAAAAACTTACTTTGCCTCCTTTTGAGCCTGCTGCATCTTCAGATATTAAATTTCTATCCTGGAAGACTGTTCTTTTGTTAGCATTGACCTCTGCCAGAAGGGTCTCAGAGTTGCAAGCTCTCATGGCTGTGGAACCATACCTTATTTTCCATCAGGACAGAGTATCCTTGAGGACCAATCCTACTTTCATTCCTAAGGTGATTTCGAAAGTGGCTTTGAATCAGACAATTCACCTTCCTACTTTCTTTCC
>NC_056732.1:1409270321-1409290321 GCF_019279795.1 Protopterus annectens | reverse complement strand
TGCTTAGGCCTGTTTCTGATTACCATGTGCTGTATGCTGTTTACATTTGCTCTAGAGGCTGTTGAAACCATGCTTTCATCACTTGCAAGCATACTTGTGTGTCTTTCTGTGAGCTCATGGATTTGACAAATCTCTATGGCTTTGCTCAACATTCAGTCACTGTCAAGTAAAATCTTTCTCACTGCAGCCCTATTAACACCACACACAAACCTGTCCTTTATTAACTCATCTTTCAAGTCACCAAATCTGCACATTTTGACCTTTTTTCTCAAGTCACTGATCTAAGCTCCAAAAGGTTCACTTGACTTTTTTGGTCTCTCTTGCAACCCCCAGACAAATGTTACATTATAGAGGCCCTTATTTTATACATTTCTCTAAATTTACGATTCAAGCACTCTGGGTCCTCTTGATTCAGTTAGTACCACAGTATGGTTGTTTTGCCCCTCTCCTGCATATACTGCTGGTGTATGCACAAATGAATGCTCTCTTTCAATGGCCTGTGGCCCAGCTAAGTTAAGCGAATTGAATGCCCTTGTGCGTGCATCTTTGTCAGAAAAATGTGCTGATATGAAATTATCGTATTCCTGCTCAATTACTCTCTAATTCTCTGCTATGTTATGATCAAACATGTGGACTAGGTCTGCGAAATGTCTCTGCCATATCAACACTCAGTAGTGAAGGTGCTTGAAATTATGTAAGAACATACACATAAATAAATGCCAGTACTTGTAATTATGCCCAATAGCACAACAGATTCTTTGAAATAATTGCACTTTGCCAAATAAATCTGTGTAGTACAAGATTACTTTGAAATCGCCGTACTTTGTGAAACCACTCGGTGTAAGAAATACTTTGAATTGACTGTATTTTGTGAATAAACTGTACACAGTGGAAAAACTCACTCGAGTAGGATACTCTTCGAAATGAATGCACTTTGCAAATGAACTGTACACAGCATAAGAACCTTTCAAAATGGCTGTACTTTGCAAAATAACTGTACAGTGTAAGAAACAATGAAATGGTGGCACTCTGCAAATAAATGCACATAGCACAAGAAACTTTTCTAAATGGCTGTACTTTGACTGCATTTTGCAGAATAACTGTATTTTGCGAAGAGAAACTGACATAATTGCACTGTAATAAAGCACACACACTGCAAACACGTTGCATACTCGGAGACACTTCGACTCTAGTTATTATGCTTGAATGGCTTCAGTCAGTGTGAAATAGTTTGTGCCCAAACACTGTCGTTTACTTAAAAAATCAAACAAAAAAAAATCTTTTCGCCTTGCTCTTTAAGCCTAATTTGCCCTTTTATTGTACTCATTATGCCCTTTTATTCTCTTATCATGCTCATTATACTTGTGCGCATTTTACGTCAGACATGCTCGTTATGCAAATGAATGGTAATTCTGAGCCCCGTATGAATATTTGTGCTAGTTTTATCAAATATCGCAGTTTTGAACATTTAGTTTGTGTTTTGTGCTACTCGTTAGATTAATGTGTTTTGTGTCTTACAGATGCACAGTTTCACATTCCTTGGCAAATAAATCATTTGTGCAAGATTTTGTTATCTTAAGTTAATTTCTGGCCTTTTATTTGTCTGAGCTCCATTTCACTTAACCAGCTTAATCTACCTTCACCTTCAACTCTGCACCTCATGGCTTGAAGAAGTTTCATAGTTTCATGGTATAGTACTAGGCAATCTGCCCTGGGGCATTTGTAAGCCTATGAGCCGGAACAGATGCACGAAAGACGCTGCACGGCTAAATTCAACGAATCCACAAAACAAACAAAGCCAGCAGCTGTTGGTAACTGAGAAAACCAGATATTTTAATCAAACATGAGGGAAAAATCCCCCATGAATCAAATCATACAGACCGGTTTCGGCTCAACAGAGCCTTCATCAGTGAGAATTAAATAGTTAATGTGATGACAAACCCAGTCACTATACATATATACAACTGGGAATAAAAGAGAACCAATCAAAATCCATATCACAAAGCCCCAAGTTTAATGATCCATTTTGATCCATATTGATTGTATTAGGGGCAAATGTCAAGATAAGGTTAAGTGGCATGAGATACTTACTTCTAAGGAGAGGAAATGGATCATTAAACTTGGGGCTTTGTTCCCACCTGGTCTTAATGACCAATTTTGAATTATCTGATATGGATTTTGATTGGTTCTCTTTTATTCCCAGTTGTATATATGTATAGTGACTGGGTTTGTCATCACATTAACTATTTAATTCTCACTGATGAAGGCTCTGTTGAGCCGAAACCGGTCTGTATGATTTATTTGATTCATGGGGGGATTTTTCCCTCATGTTTGATTAAAATATCTGGTTTTCTCAGTTACCAACAGCTGCTGGCTTTGTTTGTTTTGTGCATTTGTAAGCCTAGCCATAGTGATGTGGCATTTGCCACCCTATGAAATGGTAAGAATGTACAGAATAAATTAAGAATACTGTGTCTAGTAGTGACACAGTGAAGGTCCCCTTATATAATAGAATTAGTTTACTGTGCCCCTGTCTAGCAGTGACACAGATGTGACCCCTGGGGTAAACTTACGATCTCCCATCCACTCATCAAGATTTCTCTTGAAGAGAGTCAGTGAGGGGCTCTGCCTAATATGAACTGGGATCTTGTTCCAAAGTATGGGAAGCCTCTGGGTTATGAATCTATCCCTCCAGCATGTCCTATTCATACTTGTGCCAAGGTTTAAGTCTTTAGCTCTCGTGGTCCTGATGGACTTGGATTTTTTGAGGTGGAGCATGTCCATCAGATCCTGACTGGACATGGCCTTGTACGTCAGGCAGAGATCACCTCTGAGCAGGCGGTATGATACTGAATAGAGCTGAAGTTTCTTTAGTCTGGCAGAATAAGACACATGTTGGAGACCCTTGATCCTCTTGGTGAGGTACTTTTGTGGTCTCTCCAGCTGTTGCAAATGCCGGGTGAGGTACATACCAAATGGGGCATTGTACTCAATCATGGGTCTGATGAGGGCGGAATATAGGGGTACAATGATATCCTTGGATCTGGATGTGAATGCTTTCATGATGAGGTGTGCAAGGTAGAATGTTTTTCTAACCACTTTGGCAATGTGGGTATCAAATGAGAGGTCGCTGTCGACTTGGGTCCTTAGGTCTCCGACTACTTTTTCAGTACTCAGTGGGTTGTTGTCTGTGATAAATTGTGGGTACTTTGTTTTTCCCAAAGGGGATGACTATACATTTTTTGGCATTTAGTTTAAGGCCGTGACTCCGGCACCAGTTGTCTGTTTCTGTGAGGCCTTTTTGTAGGATGTGTGTGTCTGCTGGTGTATCGACTATGGCGCCTAGTTTGCAGTCATCTGCGAACTTTGTCAGCCACAGCCCTCCCGTGTTTGCTTTAACATCTGAGAAATAAATGCCGAACAAGAGGGGTCCCAGGACAGATCCCTGTGGGACACCACTTGTGACTGGCTTTGAGTCTGACATTGCTCCAGCGATTTTAACTTTATGGGTTCTGTCCTTTAGCCAGTTTGCAACCCATCTAGTGACATAAGGGTTTATATTTAAGCTGTTGAGCTTATCTATGATGCCTGAGTGGGGTATTGTGTTGAAGGCCTTAGCCAAGTCCAGGTATGCTGTATGGACTGCTTTGTCCTCGTCAATGGCTGTAGTGACTGTTTCGAAAAAGTCAACCAGGTTTAAAAGGCAGGATCTGCCCTTTACAAAGCCGAACTGGGTGGGGTCAAGTGTCTGTAGGTCCCCTATGTCTCTGTTTGAGTTCCATAATGATTCTTTCAATAGCTTTGCAGACCAGGCTGGTTAAGCTTATGGGGCGGTAGTTTCCAGGGTCTGTAGAGGCACCCCCCTTGTGGAGTGGGACCACTGTAGCTGTACGCCAGTGTTCAGGTACATATCCCGAAGTAAGGCTAAGTAGCATTTTTATGTGTGGGTTTAGCTCCTCTTGGAGTCCACGTAACACGCAACCCAGGATACCATCAGGTCCCATTGATGCTGTGTTTTTTGCTTTGTTTAGGGCGGTTCTCACTTTGACATCTGAGATGACAGGGAGATTACATTCAGCTGGGATAAGTATTTCTTCTTTTGGGGGTGAAGGAGGGGAGAAATTTGCACTGATTGTCAGCCAGAATGTTGACAATATCTATGGGTTCAGTGTATTTTTTATTGTTGTGAACCAACTCTGAGCATATCTGAGGGTTTCCGCCCAGGTTTCTAACATAGCTGAAGAAGGCTTTGTGGTTATCTTTAGTGTCCTTAGCGATTTTTCTCTCAAAGTTGGCCTTGGATGTTTTTATGAGAGAGAGTAGTTTTTTGCTAATGTTGATCAGTGATGTCTTCCCTTCATGGGATTTTGCTCTGACGTGCAGTAGCTTCCTTCTTTTATTATACAATTTGTTTATGGCTGAGGTCCACCAGACAGGACGCTTACCTTTGGTGGAGAGGGACTTGGATTTGTTTGGGATTGCATGATCCATGCATTCTTGGAGATGTCCATAGAAAGCATTTGTGAAGGATTCGGCATTGTGGGATGTGGTATCCACTGGCACAGTGGGCTTAAAGGATACCATCTCAGTCTTAAGAAGAGTGAAGTCTGCTTTTGAGAAGTTTTTCACTGTGGTCTTTTGTGCTGGGGTGGAGGTGGGATATGTATATCCAGGGTGATTAGTTTGTGGTCAGATCTCACTAGTGAGGGGTATACTTCCGGTGTGGAGCATTTTGTCCCCATGTTTGTGATGATCAGGTCTAGTATATTATCTCCCCTAGTGGGAGAGGTGACTAATTGTTCCAGTGCATTTGAATTTATGAATTCCAGGAACCTTTGGGCTAGGGTATTGGGGCTAGAATAATGTACCCAATCTATGTTAGGGTAGTTGAAGTCTCCCAGTATGATGGTATTTTGTGATACATTCATATCCTCCAGTGTCTTCAGGAAGGCTGAGTGGAGTTCTTGAGATTGGGAGGGTGGTCTGTAACATGCTACCAGTTGTATAGCAGTTTTGCCTATGGTTAGTTGCACCTGTATGGTCTCTGATGCTTCATGTGTTGCTACTAACCTGGAGGTGTGGGTGTCATTGATGAATATGGACACTCCCCCTCCCTTTCTGGTTTGGCCCGGGTTTTGGGGCCGAAAAGCATGATACGAGGTATAGCCTGGTAATGCTGGGGTGCTCTCAGGAGCCTTGAACCAGGTTTCAGTTACTGCACAGACGTCTATGTTCTCCATGCTGAGGAGTACATCAAGTTGCTCTCTTAATCCCGGTTCTGACACCATTTCGCTTGTCCGGTCCGAATAAAACAGACAAGTGGTTGTAATTTCAGTTCAAGCAGCTTTGTCTCTCACGTGCACAAATGCAGAGGCACGCGCACATGCAGAGACACACACACGCAGAGGGAGACGCGCACACACACGCAGAGGGAGACGCACACACACACGCAGAGGGAGACACACACACACACACACGCAGAGGGAGACGCACACACACACACGCAGAGGGAGACGCGCACACACACACACACGCAGAGGCACACACGCGCACACACACACACACACGCAGAGGCGCACACACACACACACACACGCAGAGGCGCGCACACACACACACACACACGCAGAGGCATGCGCGCACACACACTCGCAGAGGCACGCACACACACACACGCAGAGGCACACGCGCACAGACACACACACACACGATCAGGAATGAGGCTTTGTAACGCAAGTAAGCTTATAAACTGACTACCACACTCATACATGTTACCACTCTGGTTATTCTTTCAAAATGGCACTGCTGCCTGCACTTGCTCACTATTTATGTGCACATTCTTACATCTGGAAATGCTTCTTAAAGGTACATACACACACTCTGTTCTACACGTCACTCCTCATTGTTTGCAGTGTGTATATGACTCTCTTGGTACTTGTTCCAGACGTATGACCACTAGTACTGTTTCGAGGAGGTTTGTATGGCTGCATTCCCAGAACCTCCCAGATGTTAGTGACAATTTAAATTCTACCTTGGAAAGAAATTTCACGTTTAGTCCCTCTACTGCAGAGGTGATAGATTATGATGAAAGGGGCAAGTTGATCCAGGGAATCTTAGGATTTTTCAGGCCTCCTCATTTTCTAAATTGTCCAAGGGATTTTTTATCTCCTTATTCAGTTTTAGCAAAAAGCAGAATAAATAATTTCAAAAATTTAGTAAATAGACATTTTAAGAAAACATTACATGGGGATTCCAAAAATAAGTGTATTGAAGCTCTCAAAAACAGTCCAGCAGCATGCTACAGGGTACCCACATTTTTCCATATTTAATTACTTTATCTTTACAGTGAGTATTTTTCACAGTGTCAGGAATCTTTCTTTTAAGTGAGAGATCTCTTACACAAGCTGGGATTCCAAGAAAACATTCAAAAGTCTTTCTTGACACTCTCACACAGGACTGTGTTCCAGGGATGTCAACTAGATACCCCAGTTCAAAGAGCTTTTCTTCCACAAGTAAAAATCATGTTTAAATCTACTTTTAAGGTTTTCCACTTGGACTGTAGTCACTGTGAGGGAATACTTCAGGATTTTGGGTCTCATGGTATCCGTTTCTCATAATACCCCTAGCAAGACTCCACGTGAGAAGGATACAGTGGTATCAGAGGTCTTTCTGTGGTCTCCACATCCCAGTTCTAGAGTTTGTCAGAAGGAAGATTTTGTGGCGCGGATAATGGATACCCTTAAGTTCAGGTCTCCCCTTTTCATTCCCTGCACCAAAGCAGTCAGTTACCACAAATGCTTCAGAATTTGCTTGTGGAGGAGTTTCAGGAGGGGATAAAAGTGCAGGGGTGTGGGGCAGCAAGGATAGATGCAAGCGCACAAATTTGAAAGGGATACTTGCCCTGATCAAAGCACTCTACTTTCTGAACCATCTTTGGTCCATGGGACCTCTTCAAATGGTTACAGACAATACCACAATTGTGGTACATCAACAAGCAAGGGGGAGCCAGGTTGTACCCTCCTTTGCAGCCTAGCCATGTTAGCTTGGGATATAGCTTCACAGCACAGTCTCCCTCTAGTAGGGGTTTCAAACTCAAATGACCAGGATTCCTGATTTGAGGATTAGCATACTTATCTGAGAGCCACAGTCTTGTAATCAAAAAGAAGGGTGCTCATTGCAGCTAGAATATAGTAGAGTAGCTTCCTTCAGCTGGAATTATGCTGGTTTTAGGGCTGCTTGAAGCCTTAAGGCCATGAGTTTGAGATCCTGGTCTGCAGGCATTTACATTCTGTTGGAGTAAAATTGTGTGGCAGAAAGACTGAGCCGGACCAGGGCAGACCCTCATGAATGGGAACTAGATCATAAGTTCTTCCAAGATTTGATCTATTTCTGTGGAAATGTTCAAATAGATGTTTATGCCTAATCTCTGAACAGTCATCTGGCAAAATAATTTTCCAGGACTTCATGCAAAAAGGCTAGGAAGACGGATGCCTTTTCTTTGGACAGCAATGTTATTGTATGCCTTTGTACCCATATCCAGGGTACTTCTGAAAATTCAGAAAGACCCCCCAAGATCATTTTGTTGACTCCCTTCTGGCCCAGGCAACTGTGGTTCTCTGTTTTGGAAATGGCTAAGGGCAATTACAACAAGCTTCCCCTCAGACTTGGTCTACTCACAAAAAATCAAGGGTGTTTGATAACACTCTTACACCAGTTCTCTTCAGTTGACTTCCTGGATGATGAGGTCTTAACTTCTTTTAGGCACCTGTGTTCTGAGAAGGTGGAGCAGGTACTAATGGAGACAAGAAAACCTGCTACTAGAAAATCGTATATTAGCAAATGGAAAATATTTTCTAGTTGTTGCCAAAAACATGACCAGCACCCATTCAAGGCTAGTTGTTCTCTGTCTTTTACAATATCTGTGTATTACTGTCCTATGGCCTTTTCATTAACTTATCAGAATTCATTTACAAGGCCTTTTCAGCATGTCTGCCCAAGGATCCTCCTGTTTGAATGCAGTGTCATTTCAAAATGTTCTTGAAGGGGTTTTGCATGAGAGGCCTACTAGAAAACCGGTGGTCCCTCCTTGGAATCTTAATTTTGTATTAGAAAAGATAACACTTGCTTAATTTGACCTAGCTAATCTGGCTGACTTGAGGTTCTTAAGATGGAAAACCATTTTGCTGATGACTTTCTTGTAGGCCAGAGCAATCAGAGTTGCAAGCTCCTATGGTGAGTCAACCCTATCTCATTTTTCACAGGGACAATATTTCTTTGAGAACTAATCCTTTTATGCCTGAAGTGATATTAAGGTTCACTTTTAGCCAAACTAGCCATTTCCCAGTTTTCTTTCCTGAACCTAAAAATGAGGGAAAGGATACCCGTACTTTAGATGCACAGACAACTCTGGTACTATCTTTACAGACCTAAAGCTTTTTCAGAACTTTGGATCAATTGCTCAGTTCTTCTGAAGGTAAGAAGAAAGGGCAACCTGTGTCAAAAATAGACTATTTCCATATGGTTGTCCAAGGCAGTCACCTTTTCTTATATTCACCAGTAACAAAACTATTCCAAGCAGGGTCAAGGCCCACTCTGCCAGGGCCTTGTTTTCATCTGTGCTTCATTTATGGCTTTTCTGAATGCGTTGGATTCTATAATTATTCTAGAAGCTGCTACTTGGTTCTCTATACATAGTTTTACAAAACACTATAAGCTTGATTCCTTCTCTAAGCCCAAATCAAGCTTTGTTGGGACCATTCTTCAGGGGCTCCTAGACTCCTCTTCCACCTCCCAAATGTAGGTAGCTAAGCTAAGGATCAGTATGATGAAATGTAGTGTAGTTGTGTAAGTTCAATATACCATAACAGCAGATGTCTGAATGATTTTACTAGTTAAAAAATTACACTTTATTTAGCTCCTTTCAATGTATTTGTGTGTCTTCCTACTTGACTTTATTTTGCTTTTGATGCTTGTTCTTAAGTGTTCAATTGCATTTATTCCGTTGCATTTATTACTGCTTGTTAATAGCTTGATTCAATTGTAATTGTTATTCTACGCGTCTTAGTTGTGGTTTAAGGACTTGTGCTTCAGGCCAGTTATTTTACATTAAGAAGGTTTGTGGTCTACACTCTTGTGGGAGGAGATGGTAGCCTCTGCCTTTCTGAGCTGGGTGAAGATTTATTGCTAGTTTGTTCTGGGTTAAGCACTTGGGTTCCACACCAGTTATTCTACATTAGGAAGTTTTGTGGTCTAAACTATTGTGGCAGGAGAGGATAGCCTACACACTTCTAAACCGGCAATTGTCAGTTGAAGACTCATTGTGTTTGTTCTGAAAGTGTTTTAGTTCTGGTTTAAGCACTTGGGCTTCAAACCAGTTGTTATACATTAGGAGAGTTGAGGTGTAGACACTTGTGGCATGAGTGTGTGGCCTACACCCTTCTAAGCTTGGAATTGCTGCTTTATTTAAACTGTTTTTGCTGTTGACTGTGATTTTATGCACTTTGAATTTCTAGTACTTCTGCATTTTATAGCCTAGGCCATGGTCATACTGTTTGGTATCACTCGAGCAATAAAACCAGCTATTCACCGAGATACTGAAAGATCTCGGGCATCGGTTGCTTCCAACTAAGTGTAGCACTTTTAATTTGTATTTGCATTCTACTGTATGTCTGAATTGTCCAAACTGTGTTTTTTTTTTTGCCACATTTTACTGTACTAGTTCAGCTGTAGTATAGCCTGGTTCCAGGTTTGCTGTTTTTGGGTCTATTTTGTAACCTCTGCTCATCATATTCAAGTTATCTTTGATGGTGAAGGTACTTCTGCATCCTTGTAGGAGGAGAGTGCCGTCTGGGTCCCATCCAATCGGGGGTGATTGGACTAGAGCTCATAGAGTCCTTATTGGCTAGTTTGAGTTTTTTTATTTCTTGTTTTATTTAAGCCCCGCGGTTGCTCTTGTTTGTGTGTAGTGTACCGTCATGCACCGCTATGTAGCGGTGGTTACCATTGGTGGTTATAGATGCAAACGTTTTGCTTGTTAAATTTTCTCTTGGCACATTGTGGTCCTCCAGAGGTTTTTCGTGGCCCTGCTCTGCTGTCAGGTGGAACATTAAGCCTAGCCTCAGAGGTACCAACACACCTCTCACCTACTAGCCATTCATAAGTGTGACCTCTTTTCCTGACAATATAAATTTACCTAACACTGTGTATGGACAATTGTCCTACAGTTTCTACATCCAGCTTGGTTGACATGGACATCCTGAGGCAATGTAGCAACTGCCTCATGTTAATCGACAATCCTCTATTCCTAGTCCACATAAACTCGACATGTGAGAGATCCAGCTATATTAAGAACCTTGAATCCATGCTCTCTCACACACCAGTCAGTACATATGACAATGGGTGGGTTGTCAGCATGCACACCTCACCTCCTACTCCACCCAGACACATCTCCCATACGTACATATGCGGTGGTCATCACCAGAAACGTATCTAAACACTAGAGACCCCCAAAACACAGGCACACTGCACACACTACTTCCTCTACAGAACACAGTACACATAACTCGTGCACCAGTGTCTCACCTGTCAAGCCCTTAAGGCAAAACACAAAACCAAATGCAGTAGTCATAGGTGATGCCATCCTGAGATGCACGTGTCCCTTTCACCAGGCTGGATAAGGAAAAGGACATGGTCAACTATCTGTCAGGTGGTAGGATCTGCCATGCCACACATGCACTCAAGTCTCTCAACAGGTACTGTAGAACTCCGGCATAGTCTGTTGGTGTCAGTGACTTGAGACTTTCCTCTCTGGACTATATGAAGAGAGACATGACTGAGCCCTTGAATTGTGTGTCTCCGGCAGGCATGTCCCTAGCCTAAAGCAGCATTTTACATTCACCTAGGATGATGCCGCACTACAAACAGAATGATTGACTTCAATAATTGGCTTAGTTTCTGGTGTCATTCTAAGGGGATCCAGTATCTGTCAGCCTGGGATGACTTGATCAGCAGACCTCAATGCTTTGCTAGAGATGGTCTTCATCTGTCACTTCTGGGATTTTGGCTACTGGCTAAGGCTCTTGCTACGCCCATAGTGCCTTATTTTAGGCAGTGTCTCAAGGATAAAATTTCTGACAACTCCATTTAAAAACCACCTCCAAGGTTATGCTGCTAAATGCTAGGAATCTTAACATGAAACTGCACTCAGTGGAAGCAGTCCTCTGCTTAGAAGACGCAGACATTTGTGCAGTCAGGGAGACCTGGTTCAAGGCTGTGGAGAGCACCCTAGCCATACTGGGTTACAGCTCCTTCCACACGTTTAGATCACAAACTGAAGGTGTGAAAACTAAAGCTAAAGGAGGCGGTGTATCAATATTCATTAAACAGTATGACTTCCTGGAGACACTTTGGTAGGACAGCTATTCAAGTCCTTGCCGGCTACAGGACTCCCTCCATGAATCAGGGAACCCACTCTGCCTGTTTGTATCTACTTGAGTATATCAAGATACATCTGGACACCATGGTTTTGGGTGACTTGAACTACCCATCCATTGACTGGGTAAATTGCTTGTGCTCAAACTCACTTGCCAAAAGGTTCCTTGACTTGGAGCTGGTTGACCCCCCCCCCCCTGCCCAAGTGGTAACATCCTGGATCTGGTGCTTGCCAATATGGGGGACCGCTGTAGCACCCCCCACTGTGAGGTTTTCCCTGGTGAGATTTGACCACATATCAGTCTCATTCGAAGTAGCTATCACACCTGCCCCCCCAAGCAGCAATTAAAGTAAAAGAAAACTTCTCCAAAGCAGATTATAACCTCTTACGGGATGGTATAAATGGCTTCACTGCACCCCCCCCCCTCAGATGGAATTGGCAGTTATGCCAAGTTCTACACCAATGCTTTATACAAACACCTGTATAACTGCATTGACTCTGCTATACCTGATGAGACCAAAACAAGTCTCCTCAAGGAAGAGTAAACCTGCCTGGTGGACAACTGCCATCAACAGGCTTTATAATTAGAGGAAGAAATTGCTGTCTTAAGGTAAGAGGGAGTGAGCTCTAAACTGGAAACCCTCCCTCCTCAGCTTAAACAAGCAAATAAGACTTCTTGTGAAGTCCACCAAAGCAAAGTACGAATCCAAATTAGCTTCCTCCACTAAGGGCAACCGTAAGACATTCTTTAGTTGTATCCGTAACCTAAAAAGAAAGGCCCAGATTCTTGCCAAACTGGTAGTTAATGATACCACATATACTGAGCCTGTTGCCATAACTAACCTGTTGGCCAACAGGTTCTATGAAAACTTTGCTGTCCTGTCCCCACCACATGTACCTCATGGCATCCCTACCACCTGTCCACTACTTTGCATCTTTAAAGAGCAGGTCATAAATACCCTCTCTGAGGCCAAAAACACAGCATCTATGGGACATGATAACATCCCAGGCTGCATGATACGTGGGCTCCAACAAGAATTAGCAACACAGCTGTGCACTCTCTTCAGTCTTAGTCTAAGCACCGTTTTTTTTCTTAGCTAAATGGAAAAAAGCCACCATTAATTCTCTTGCACAAAAGTGGTGCTTCCACTGACCCCAGGAAATATAGACCTATTAGCCTGACTAGCCTGGTCTGCAAGGCCATGGAGCGAATCATCATAGGTAGGTACTAGGCTATCTGCCCAAAGGCATTTATAAGCCTAGCTGGAATGTGTTTGCTTTCTCTGCCCCCTTAGATTAGTTCCCTGTTCCTCTGTCCAGAAGAGCCACTGAAGTGATCATCTGGGTAAACTTCCTGTTTCCCATCCACTCATCAAGGTTTCTCTTGAGTGTTAGTGAGGAGCTCTACCTAATTTAGATTGGAATCTTGTTTGAGTGTGGGAAGTCACTGGGACAGGAATCTTAGATTGGAATCTTGTTTGAGTGTGGGAAGTCACTGGGACAGGAATCTATCTCGCCAGCAAGTCCTATTTATTGTTGTGGTGAGGTTTAGATCTCTCAGAGCGTGTGGCTCGAGGAGATGTGGTTTTCTTTAGGTGGAGCATGTCCATCAATTCTGGGTTGGACATGGCCTTGTATGTCACTTAGAGATGACCTCTAAGTAGGTGGTATGCAACAGAGTACAGCTGGGGTTTCTTCAGTCGAGCTGCGTAGGGCATCTGTTTGAGGCCAGTGATCCTCTTGGCAAGGTACTTCTGTGGTCTTTCCAGCTGTTGCAGGTGTCTTGTAAAGTACATCCCAAATGGGGCATTGTACTCTCTGTTGGGTCTGATGAGTGATGCATAGAGGGGCACAATGACCTCTCTTGATCTGGATGCAAACCCTTTTATGATTAGGTGGGCCACATAGAAGGCTTTTCTAACCACTTTGGCAATGTGATTATCAAAGGAGAGATTATTATATACATTGGGTCCCTAGGTCCCTTATTTTGTCTTCTGTATTTAGGGGGCTAACACCTATGTGGTAATTTGTGGGTACTTTGTTTTTTCCAAAGGGGATGACCATGCATTTTTTGGCATTTAGCTTGAGGCCATGGTTTTGACATCAGGTATCTGTCTCAGTGAGACTCTTTTGGAGGATGTCTGTCAGCCGGAGAGTCAGTTATAGCCACTAGTTTGCAGTAGTCTGCAAACTTGGACCTTAACAAAGATATAGGTAATCTCCAAACACTTGACCTGAATCCATTTGGATTTGTCAAAGTGAAATCATGCCTGTTAAACCTGGTAGACTAATTTGAGACAGGATACTGCGGTGGTGGTGCTGCGATAGCGTTGTCACCTCACAGTAAGATGTTGTCCTGTTAGATTCTCAGCTAGAGCGTCTTCTGTGTGGAGACATGCGTGAATGGGCGTACCTTTGTTGAAGGTTGTGCGTCAGGGCTGGCAACATGGCACGTAAAAATCTACTGCCAATCATTAGCGGACCGGAGTTCCGCTGTGGCGACCCCTAACCAGGAAAAGTCAAAAGACGCAACAACAACATCATCAAGGCCTTGGATGAGGGGAAATCTGTGCATACAGCCTACCTAGACTTAGCCAAGGCTTTTGATACCATCCCCCACTCAGGCATCGTTGACAAACTCGCCAAGGTTTGTATCAACTCTTTTATATCTAACTGGTTCACTGATAAGAACACACACAGTCAAAATAGGGGATTCCACCTCCAACAGCAGACCTGTAACCAGTGGTGTTCCACAGACATCAGTCCTGGGACCTCTGCTGTTTGGAATCTATTTCTCCAAAGTACAAACAAAAAGTAAAAGAACTCCGTGAATGACCAAGTTAGCTGATGACTGCAAATTGCAAGCGGTCTTGTAATCAACCGATGTCAGCATCCTACAAAGTGGGTCTTACACAAACAAATGATTGGTGCCAAAGTCATGGCCTTAAACTTGATGCAAAAAATGTATTATCCCTTTCGGTAAGAGCGATGTTCCTACTAAGTAACACATCAATAGCAATACCCTAAGTACGCACTCAGTGGTGAGAGACCTGGGAGTACAGGCTGACAGCAGTCTTAACTTTCATCACCATGTCTCCACAGTAGTAAGAAGGGCATTTTGTATTCCTCATCTCATAAGTAAGGTCATTGCATCCAGAATAAAAGAAGTTATAACCTCCCTGTACTCTTCCCTCATCAGGCCAATAATTGAGTACAATGCCCCTTTTGGTATGTACCTTTCCAAGCACCTGCAGCAGTAGGAGAAACCACAAAGGTTCCTCGCAAAGAAAATTCAAGGTCCTCAGCATCTGTGCTATGTGGATTGTTTTAAATCACTGTCACTTTATTCTGTTTCATACAGACTACCCATATAAGGCAGTTTCTGACCCTGCGTTATTGGAAATGCTGCATATCTGCAAGTCAAATGGTACATTTCTTACTTGCTCTAACTACCTTAACTTGGTATGTGACGTTAATAGAACCTGCTGGAGGGACAGATTTGTCTGCCAGAGGTTACCACACCTTTGAAACAGACTCCCACTTCATGTCAAACAGAGCACCACACTGGCCCTCCTCAGATGCAGTCTGGATGATTTGATGGTTAACTGTAAATACCTCAGGGGTTCCACCTGTGTCCCTCTGGTGCTGATCGTGGAAATAAGGGTAGAACTTGGCTAGGCTTGTAAAGGCCCTGGGGCCATTAGCCTAGTAACTATGAATCCAGAGCAGTAGCTGTTACTTCTCTTCATCTCCTTTAAAAAAAAAATACCAAAAACCTTTAATTTTTTGTTCCTAGCATTGTCCTTTCAGGGCTAAGCCTCCTTCCTTTTCTCTGCTGGCAGGGAAGTTCTGACTGGCTTCAATCCCAGACTTTTTGTCAGCTCAACTGAAGCTGCTTGACTGTTTGGGCATGTGGAAGATGTCCTGAAGCTTTGGAAGTATGCATGCAGGTGCAAGGAAGTTGTAGCAAATGCTGAGAACTTAAATTTGGTTTATTTTTTCCCATTTTAGCACAGTTTGCTTTTGGTTACAGCAGGTCGTTTAGTTGTAGTGATGTTTCCTCTGTTGCATGACAATGACAGACAAGACTGTAAAAATCACTAGTTTGCAGATGACTCAGGCCAACAAAAATGTGGGGCTACAGCAGGTGCAGTTCAAGAACATTTTACGGGACACTACTCATTTGGTGGTGTTTCAGCTGTTGCCTTTTGCACTACTTTAACACTGCTTTGTGAAACAATTTCTTTCCTTGAATTTCCTGAGTTGTTGCTTTGCAGTTTTTGTTAGTGCTTTCTTCTTTTCCCAGGATGGTTGTTTGCCTTTCCTCTGAGACGTGTAGATACATCTGTGTCACCTTCAATGCATTCAGTGGTAGCTGCACGTGATATGCCTCGGATAAAGAAGAAAACCTATTTCCTTTACAAAGTAACTGCTTGGCCACCAAGCAGGTTTTGCAAGTGTTAATGAGAACCTTAATATGATTTCCCATGTGAAATGGTTTTGTTTTCTTTCCAGAAGTAATTTATAATCGTAGGGTATAGTAAAATAGTAAGTGATTAATATTTTCCTATTGAAGTAATACTGAACAAGAAAAATGCACAGAGACTGCAGTTAGAGGATTTGCTGATTTAAGTATCTCCGCTGTAATAAAAGCAAACATGCTTTTGTGATGGAACATTAGTAGGTGCATTGATGTGCATGTGAGGCTGTTTCTTTAGTCATCCACTTGGGACCACTGATTGGTGTTAACACAATAACAGATATGCTTTTTTTTATTGGTTGTACAGTGTCATATTGTTATCTACTACTTTTAAGAATTTAAAATGAGCAAATTTAAACTTGCTTGTGTTTAGGGTTTTGTTGATTCAGATGTTCTTCGTGTTTCACTGTTGCAGTCATTACATTTGGGTAATCTGCTGGCAGGTTGCCCTCAGTCGGCCTGAATAACAAAGTCTTGGGTCGGTCGCTATCTCCTCTTCCATGCCGTCAGGGGTATAAACCATGCAGCCGACGCCATTTTAATCAGTCTTTCTTGCCGCGCGGTGCCCGAAGCAGAAGCAGTTCGCAAGTGCCAGTTGGCCGACTCCTGAAATTTTCATTTTCGAGTTTCAGAACCGAAGTCTTCAAACTAAAGCTAAGTACCCCGTTGGGAAAACTTTTTCTTGCTCCTTACCGATGTCAGTAAAAGTTAATAATCGCATTACTTGCGGGAAGCAAATACCTCATAAGGATTTTCATTTGTACTGTATTCCTTGCCAAGGCCCTGACCATAATGTGCCTTGCTGTCGGTTTTGTGCTAAATTTAACCAATGCACTATTAAGCGTCTGTATATTTTTGCTTCTAAATATTTTGGTGCAAGATTTAACTACCCTGAAATGTCGTCTGTTAGCAGTCCGACTACCGGAGTTCACAAAAAACGCAAGGAAAAAGAGACGGACTGTCGAGGTCCAAAACTGACGAAGCTTCTCCTAAGCCAGTCGCTGGTTCACAGGTATTCAGTGAGGCGCTTTCGCAGCCCCTGATACCCGCTACTTTTGAGTCACAGGCCTCTACCGAGACCCATTCGGAGTCCGGTATGCCGCGAGATTCGCAAAGTATTGAACCCGCGGATGTCTCTCCCTTGGATGGGTCCAGAGCCGCTGAGCAGGCACTGGCTTCTGATGGTGTTTTCAGGCCTCAACATTTTTATATTAAACCGACGCCATCAACAAAAACAAGGTCAAAAACAACTTCTATGTTTAAAAACTGACGCATGAGCCACGTGCTCAGGCCCCTATGCCTAAAAAACAAATTATTTAATTACCTTGATCAGGGGTTCCCAACCCCCCCCCCCCCCCCCCCCTGCTAAGAGGACAAGGCAAGGCACTGATTATGAATCTTCAGATCAGGTTTCCATTTCTTCTGATCAGTAATTTTCTATTCCACCTTATGAGGATTCTGATGCAGAGGAATCCATCCCATCTGCATCTCCTCCTGAGGATTACTCTTTTGGAGAGACTTTGCATACTTTAAGGGAACATTTTCACTGGGAGAGTCAGGACTTTTCTGAATCAAAAAAGAGGCTTAGGGATTTCCTTCTACCACAGCATAGTCCTTTGGCAATACCTCCTGTATTAGAAATTGTGGATGTGTTCTCGGAATCGGGCATGGCTCCTGATTCCTTGCCTCTGGCTCCTAATAAGCCAGACCGATATTGCAGGTTTCCTGACTCCCACAAATATCTTTTCAAAAATCCTGCTGCTGATCCTGAGACTATTTCTCGGGGTCCCAGGGGTGTTGAGGCTTCTACAGCCAAAAGTCCTACCCCTTCTGATAGAGATTCCAGGGCGCTGGATAGATGGGGTAAGAAGGTTTATATGTCTGCAACCTTGGCAATCGGGGCTTTAAACTGCCAGGTTCATATGCTTAAATATCAACCACATGTTATGGGCTTACTGAAACAGAAAATGATGTTGATTTCTGATTGTGTGGAAAATAGAGTTACAGGATTTATTGCATGCAGCAGAACAGGTTGGAAAGCATACTTTGCAATGTGGTTTTGATTCCTTGGAGGCCTCTTGAAGGGCTGCTTTTACTGGATCTGTGATAAGAAGGCATGCCTGGCTCAAGGAGCAAAATCTGCCTGATCATGTTAAAGCTAAATTGTTGATGCCCGTTTACAGCATGATACTCTGTTTGGTAATTAGGCAGAAGAGGTTTTAAAGAAAATGGAAGGCAAAGCTAAATCTATGCAAACTGTAAAAGATTTTTTGCAAGTGCAGCCACCCAGGTTCAGTAGGCACTGGCCTACTAAAAATTTGTCCTTTCCTGTGTCCAACAGAGCCACTCAGGGCAAACCCAGGCACTCAAAAGGCTCCAAATATCAATCACAGGGATCTTACAGGTCAAAACAATGGGGTGCCTCCACCTCCAAATCTGGAGGTAACAAAGCACAACCCTACAGTAAGCAGACTCAATGACTTTCCTCTACCATCTCCAAGCACCTATCTTTTGGCAGCCTCCTTGGGGAGAAAACTAGCACTTCATGCTCAAAATTGGCAGTTAATTACCCAGGAGAAGTGAGTATTAAACATAGGGATACAGATTTCATTTCCATACTTTGCCAATTCCAAACGGATGGTCAGATCTGCCCCAAAACCAGTGGTCAGAGGCCCAGAAACAAGTCATGTCCCTCATGGATATGGGGGCTATTCAACCGGTACCAGAAAAGGAAAAAGGACAAGGATTTTATTCAAGACTTTTCCTTGTACCCAGAAAATACATTTCATGGCGTCCAATACTGGACTTAACGATTCTGAACAAGTTCCTGGACATTCCAAAATTCAAAATGCTGACTTTACAACAGCTACTGTCTATGCTAGGCAAGAATGCTTGGTTAGTAACTCTAGACTTGCGGCATACCTGCATATCCCAATAAGGGAATCTTGCAGAAGATACCTCCGCTTCAAAGCAGGCTTTTCGCATTACCAATTCTCTGCACTGCCCTTTGGCTTATCTACTGCTCCCAGGGTCTTTACAAAGTGCCTGGCACCAGTAATTGCATTTTGCAGACAAAGAAACATTCAAATTTATCCATATCTGGACGCTTGTCTCATTCAGGCAGAGGACAAGGACACTCTTCTTCAACATCTGGCGTTTGTAAAAAGGCTTCTAGCATGCCTAGGGTACACCATAAATGAAAAGAAATCACAACTGGTACCCTCTCAAATAATTACATTCCTGGGTGCAAGCTAGATTGCAACTGCCCAGATGGCTTACCTCACGTCAGACAAACAAATTCAATTGATAAAATACTTCAAACAAGTGTGGCAGCAAAAACCCAGCTATCTGCAAGACAAAGTCTGCAGGCTTTGGGGTTCATAGCATCCTGCATTCTGCTAATTCCATATGCGAAACCGCATATGAGGAAACTTCAGTGGTACCTAGAAAGCCTATGGAGTCAACATTGTCACAGCCTGGAAACAATGATTCCTCTCATTCCCTGCCTGCAACAGGAGTTTCTTTGGTGGGCAGAGGCATGTCACCAAAACAAGGGACTGTCATTCATTCTACCCCCTGCCACCCAAACCCTAACTACAGACGCATCAGACTATGCTTGGGGGGCCCATCTGGCAGGGAGATGTATTCAGGGCAAATGGAGCCCAAACCAAATGCATCTACATATCAACCAGAAAGAAATGCTAGCTGTACAGAATGCTCTGACAGCCTTCAAGGACTTCCTTCATCCAGGACAACTACTGATAAAAACAGACAACACCACAGTTATGTGGTACATAAACAAGCAGGGAGGCACCCACTCCTACCCCCTTTGCAGACTAGCCATGCCTTGTGGAACACAGCCTTGACTTACCAAATACATCTTCAAGCTCAATTCCTGCCAGGAAAGCAAAATACTCTGGCAGATGACCTAAGCAGAAATCTTATGGACCCGCACAAATGGAAACTGGATCCACAAATCTTCAGCATGTTAACACAAGAATGGGGGAGCCCAGACATAGTTTTGGGGAGAGGCAAATAGATCTATCAGTTGGACAAACTCTGCACAAGAACTCCATCACAAAAACGCAT
>NC_056732.1:1409175321-1409262821 GCF_019279795.1 Protopterus annectens | reverse complement strand
TATATACCTCTGCAACTCTTGCTATCCAGGGCTTTGAATTGCCAGTTTCACATGCTAAAGTACCAACAACATATTATGGAGCTTATTAAACAAAAAGTGGTAACTTTTCCAGACTACAGAAAATAAAGAATTGCAGGAGCTTATGCCCTCTGCAAACTAGGTCAGTATGCATACTTAGCAGTGTGGCTTTGATGCTGTAGAAGCATCTTGCAGGGCAGCAGTCACTGGCTCTGTACTGAGAAGACCTGCTTGGCTGAAGGAGCAGACCTTGCCAGATCATGTTGGATCTAAATTACTAGACGCTCCGTTGAATAAGGACTCTTTGTTTGGCACCAAAGCAGAAGAGGTTCTCAAAAAAAAAAAAAAATGCAAGAAAAAGCTAAATCTATGCAGACTGTTAAAGAATTCTTACAAGTGCAACCCCCTAGATTCAGTAGGCAATGCTCTTCAAAACACTGGTCCTTTCCAGCAGCCTCCAGGCCTTTTCAAACAAGCCTCAGGGGAAACAGACCACCCCGGATACAGTCTCAAGGTATGCAGAGATCTAAGCAATGGAGTGCTCCCACCCCTAAAACAGGGAGTGGTAAGCCACCTCCTTATGGAAAAAGCTCACAATGACTTCCTCAATCCACTTCCCAGCCATGTCCAACTGCTTGTGCCCCTATGAGAAAAATGTGCCCTTCATGCAAAAAAACTGGATGTCTATGACCCAGGACCGATGGGTCCTCAACATTGTATCCCAGGGGTACACATTTTATTTCCATTCTCTGCCAACCCCAAGCAGGTTTCCAGACCTTCCTCCAAACCAGTGGGCAGAGGCTCAAAACCAAGTACTTTCCCTGCTCAATATAAGAGCTATTCAGCCTGTTCCGGTAGAACAGAGGGGTCAAGGATTCTACTCCAGACTCTTCCTGGTACCCAGAAAAGAGGGCTCTTGGTGCCCAATCCTGGATTTTCAATTCTCAACACCTTCCTGATGGTATCAAAATACTGCAACAGCTTCTTCCTATATTAGCCAAGGATGCCTGGTTAGTCACCCTAGATTGAAAAGAAGCCTATCTGCACATCCTTGTAAGGGAGTCATGCAGGAAGTATCTACATTTCAGGGCAGGATCTGTGCATCATCAGTTCTCTGCACTTCCTTTGACTTGTCTACTGCGCCCAGGGTATTCACAAAATGCCTGGCTCCAGCCATTGCATACTGCAGGCAGAGAAATATCCAAATTTACTCATACTTGGACGACTGCCTGATTCAGGCAGACAGTCAGGAATTCTACTTCAGCACCTGGCATTTGTAAAAAGCCTTCTCACTTCCTTGGGTTACACCATCAATGAATATAAATCAAAACTGGTACCCAGTCAAAAGATTATATTCCTGGGAGCAAGCTTGGACACAACTTCCCAGATGACATTCCTCACTTCAGAAAAGCAAGTCTGTCTGACATCTGGGTTCTGGTGGCCATTTGTTTGAAGTAGTCTATCGGCAAGAAAAATACTGCAAGCCCTATGCTTCATGGCCTCGTGTATACTGCTAATTCCATATGCAAGACTGCATATGAGGAGACTTCAGTGGTGTTTAAAAAGTCTTTGGTGCCAACATTCTCAGGATCTGGAAACGGTCATTCCTATCTTACCCTAAGGACAGAGTTCCTTTTTTGGGCAGAAGCATGCAACCACAACAAGGGACAAACATTTATTCTACCCCACTCCACCCAGACCCTGACCACAAAAGCATCAGACTATGCCTGGGGGGCTCGCATGGCTGGCAAATGTATTCAGAGCCACTGGAGCCCAAGTCAGATTCATCTGCACATCAACCAGAAAGAGATGCTAGCTGTACAGAATGCCCTGACATCTTTTGGATCCCTACTCTTTCTGGGACAACTGCTAATAAAAACAGACAACACCACAGTTATGTGGTTCATCAACAAGTGGGGGGGAACCCATTCCTACTCACTCTGCAGGTTAGCCATGGCCCTGTGGCACACGGCCTTGGACATCCAAGTCCACCTACAAGCTCAGTTCTTGCCAGGAAAGCAAATTCACTGGCAGATGATTTGAGCAGAAATCTCCTAGACCCACACGAGTGGAAATTGGTGCCTAGCACCTTCAACCTTCTGATTCAGAAATGGATTCCAGATGTGGATCTCTTTGCCTCTTCCTACAACCACCAGCTCAGCAAATTCTGCACCAGGAATCCTCACAGCAGGGCCTGGAAAGTGGGTGCCCTGTCCTTTCTATGGGAAAATCTGTCTGTGCCTTCCCCCTTTGCCCCTTCTCACAGGAGTGTTACTCAAGATAAAACAAGACTGGCCAAGGACAGTTCTGATTGCCCCGGACTGGCAACGCCAGCACTGGTACCCACTCCTGCGAAGCCCGACAACTGTGCCACCTTGGCACCTACACCAGACCCCACCCCTGCTCTCTCAGCAGGGAGGACAGATTTTGCATCCGCAATTACAAACCCTAAATCTTGCAGCCTGGCTTATTCCTTGAATTCTGCACCAGCAACCCTAAGCAAACAGGTGCTGGATGTTATCCTTGAAGCCAGAAGGGCCCAGTACAAGGAAATCCGATGCTTATAAGTGGAAAAGGTATTGTCTAAAGGAGAAGACACAGCACTGCCCTCCTTACCCCTAATCCTGGATTACATTGCTGAATTGCTCCACAGAGGCCTATCCTTCTCCTCCATTAAGATCAATGCCTCTGCCATCTCACCTCATTACAACACTGAGCCACCCCTATTCTCTCACCCCCTCATCAAACGGTTCCTGAGAAGGGCAAACAACGTAAGGCCACCAAGGAGACCACCCACCCCTGCTTGGGACTTTAACTTTGTACTGGAAAAGCTCACACACACACCCCCCCCCCTTTGAACCGGCTGCTTCAGCAGAGTTAAAATTCCTCTCTTGGAAAACAGCCTTGCTTCTAGCCATCACTTCAGCTAGAAGAGTATCTGGGCTACAAGCACTGATGGCTGTGGAACCCTTCATTATTTTCCATGCTGACAGGGTTTCCCTCAGGACTAACCCTTCCTTATGCCAACGTGGTGTCCAGTGTGGCTCTCAACCAATCCATCCATTTGCCAACCTTCTTCCCTAATCCTCAAAATAAAGGGGAAAGGATCCTGCACTCTTTGTATGTGCACAGACCGTTCAGATTCTGCCTTGACAGGACTAAGCCCTTCAGAAAATCTGACCAGTTACTAGTTAGCTTTGCAACAGGGGCAGAGGGCAAGGCCATTTCAAAACAAACCATTTCCAAATGGATAGCACACTGCATCCATTTCTGCTACAATCACCATGGAAAGCCACCCCTCAGGGGGTCAGAACACATTCAACTAGGGCTACATCTACCTCTACCTCTACAGCATTTCTCAGGGACATCCTGGAGCTCTGTACACACCTTCACCAAGCATTACCACCTGCCTATCTTTTCCATATCCAGGGCAGGTTTTGCTACAGCAGTCTTGCAAGGTCTACTAGCCAGCCCTAACTCTTCTTGACTGCCTCCACCCTTCCTCAGCTTTGGGAATCCACCCAAGTAAGATAACTGCAACAGTGAAACACAAAGAACATAGTACAGTTGCGTACACTTACCATAAATGTAGATGGTTCAAGTGTATTCACTGTTGCAGTCCTGGTTTTTCTCCCTCCAGCCCCCTGGTTTGTCTCTCTCTCTCTCTCTCCTCTCTATGGCTATTACTATTGGTATTGGTATTTACTTTTTACTGGTGGTGTTTTCCCCATCATAACTTAGCTCCCTATTTGGGGGCTCTTGACATTTGGGGCAAGAAAAATGAAATTAAGTATTTTCCACTTGTATTGCTTGATGTCCTTCCATATTACTGTTGCAGTATTCCTTACATAAGGGATCTCCTGCCAAGGATAGCCCCAACATCTGGCTAGTATCTCAAAGCCTGTAGTGTTTGTAGGCATCGCATGTATAGGGCATAGAGGTCATGTACGGATGCACACACTTCAGAAGTTCTTTGCAATCTCTCTGAATGTCAACATTGAACATCGATCTGAATGCCTTTCTTCTATGCTGGTTAGCAAACTGTGTCTCATTGGGGGTTCTCCTTATCGTTTTCTTTAGTATGGATTGGGTTTCATGTCATCTAGAAAGGGAAAATGTCAGTGTGGGAGGCGGATTCCTCATAAAGATCATCACAATCAGTGCCTCTCTTGTTTGGGTCTTCCCACAGTCGTATGCAGTGTTCTGCCTACCAAGCTTTCATCCCTAAGACGCTCTGTAGTCATCTCTTCTCCTTATCTGTTTACCTAGAAAACCAAGGTGTTAAGCTGTTGGCTCAAGGTGTCTGCCCGTCTTGGGGGTCCAGCCATCTGCCAAGAATAAGGCCAAAAAACATAGGCCTGATACAGCTGCTGTCCAACCTCCCCTGGACTTCTCACTCAAGACTAGTGAAAGCCTTGAGGATCCTCTGGTGGTTGCTTCAGATTCCTCTGCTGTGATGCTATCAGAGGCCGGCATGACTCCTACTCATCACGTGTCCTTGGAAGCTTTGCAAACATCTGCTCCCCACATTGAGGGGGGGATCCTCTGCTGATTACATCCAAGGGATTGAGGGGGATTCTGCAGATTTTAGTGAGGGAACAGATCCCTACTACCCTTGAGTGCCGCTAAGGTTCTAACCCTCTGTTGTTTCATGCTGACATTCCACAGAAAAAGAAATAGAAAACCAAGCTTCTTTCTGTGCAGGTAAGGATCCTCAGCGTGAATGGCAGGATTTTCCTCTGGGGTTATTTAATGCTTTAATAGCTTTAAAGTCTCCTCAAGGGGTGTCTGTGCCTACCCCTCCCTGGTCTACCACTCTTATAGGTTCATAGGTAGGTACTAGGCTATCTGCCCAAGGGCATTTATAAGCCTAGCCAGAATGGGTTGGCTTTCCACCTCCCTTTTAAATTAGTTTCCTGGGCCTCTGTCCAACAGGGCCATTGAAGTGATCCCAGGGGTAAATTTACGATTTCCCATCCACTTGTCAAGATTTCTCTTGAAGAGAGTCAGTGAAGGGCTTTGCCTAACATAAATTGGGATTCTATTCCAGAGCGAGGGAAGTCTCTGGGACAGGAATCTATCCCTCCAGCATGTCCTGTTTATTGTTGTGCTGAGGTTTAAATCCCTGGAGCGTGTGGCTCTAAGAGATTTGGTTTTCTTGAGGTGAAGCATGTTCATTAATTCCGGGTTGGACATGGCCTTGTACGTCAGGCAATGATCACCTCTGAGTACGCGGTAAGCAACAGAGTAGAGCTGGAGTTTCTTTAGTCGAACTGCTTAGGGCATTTGTTTGAGGCCCATGATCCTCTTGGTGAGGTACTTACGTGGTCTTTCCAGCTGTTGCAGGTGTCTAGTAAGGTACATTCCAAATGGGGCATTGTACTCTGTTATGGGCCTGATGAGTAGAGGGGCACAATGACCTCTCTTGATCTAGATGTGAACCCTTTCGTGATTAGGTGGGCTACATAGAAGGATTTTCTAACCACTTTGGCAATGTGATTATCAATGGAGAGGTTGCTATCTATCTGGATCCCCAGATCCCTAATTACATCTTCCGTACTTGGTGGATTACCACCTATGTGATAATTCGTGGGCACTTTCTTTTTCCCAAAGGGGATGACTATGCACTTTTTGGCATTTAGCTTGAGGCCATGGTTCTGACACCAGGTATTTGTCTCAGTGAGACCCTTTTGGAGGAGGTCTGTGTCAGCCGGAGAGTTGATTATGGCCCTCAGTTTGCAGTCATCTGCAAACTTGGTAAGCCGTAGTCCTCCCCTGCTTGCCTGTACCTCAGAGAATTATATACCGGACAGGAGGGGTCCCAGGACTGAGCCCTGTGGGATGCCAATTTGTAACTGGTTTAGAGTCGGACATGGCACCTGCAGCTCTGACCATGTGATTTCTATCCGTGAACCAGTTGGCAACTCATCTCGTGACATAGGGGTTGATGTTCAAGCTGGTAAGCTTATCTATAATGCCAGAGTGGGGAGTGGTGTCAAAGGCCTTAGCGAGGTCCAGGTAGGTTGTGTGGACTACCTTTCCCTCTTCTATGGCCTTTGTAACCGTTTCAAAGAAGTCATCTAGGTTTAGGAGGCAGGATCTGCCTTTGACAAAACCAAATTGGGTCGGGTCAAGTGTCTGGAGTTCCATGCTGATGCGCTCCATAGCTTTGCAGACAAGGCTAGTCAGGCTTATAGGGCGATAGTTCCCAGGATTTGTTGTGGCACCACCTTTGTGGAGCGGGATAACTGTTGCTGTACGCCATTCTTTGGGTACATAGCCTGTGGTAAGGCTGAGTTTGAACAGTGAATTTAGGTGCGAGTTTAGTTAATTTTGGAGCTCGTGTAAGACGCAGCCTGCGATACCATCTGGTCCCATTGATGCTGTGTTTTTGGCTTTGGAGAGGGCAGTTTTCACCTGCGTGTCTGTGATGTCTGGGCCTCTACATTCTTCTGGGATGGACACAGGCCCTTTTGGGGGTGAGGGGGGGTAAAATTTGCACTGAACCGGTCAGTCAGGATGTTGGCAATGTCAGTTGGTTCAGTGTATTTTTTGCCGCTTTGCACTAGCTCAGAGCAGATCTGAGAGTTGCCACCTAGATTCTTGACATAACTAAAGAAGGCTTTGTGATTATCTTTAATGTCTTTGGCAATTTTTCTTTCGAAACTGGCCTTGGATGATTTTATGAGGGATCTTAGTTTCTTGCTAATACTGATCAGGGATGCCTTTCCTTTTTGAGATTTTGCCCTATCATGTAATAGTTTCTTCCTTCTGTTGTATAGCTTATTTATGGCCGGGGACCACCAGACTGGTTTCCTCTTTTTGGAGGAGTCAATCTTGGTTTTACTTGAGATGACTCAATCCATGCATTCCTGTAGGTGCTCATAGAATGCATTTGTAAAGGATTCTGCAGTTTGGGCAGCATTATCCTTTAGCAAGGGGACTTTGAAACTTTCCACCTCTGTCTTGAGAAGTGTGAAGTTTGCTGTTGAAAAGTTTTTCACAGTGGTTTCCTTGACTGGGGGTGGAGTCAGGATGTGGATGTACAGTGTGATTAGTTTATGGTCTGATCTTACCAGCGAGGGGTTTACCTCTGGTGTGAAACGCTGATCCCCCATGTTGGTGATGATCAGGCCCAATATGTTGTCACCTCTTGTGGGAGTGGTGACCAGTTATTCCAGGGCATTTGAGTTTATAAACTCTAGGAAGCGTCGGGCAAAGGCGTTTGTACTTGAGTAGTTTTTCCAGTCAATGTTTGGGTAGTTGAAATCGCCCAATATCATGGTGTTTGGTAGGACCTTCATATTTTCCATTGTTCTCAGGAATGCTGAGTGGGAGTCCTGAGACAAGGTGGGTGATCTGTAACAAGCTACGATCTGAAAAGCAGCTTTGCCCACTGTTAGTTGCACATGGATGTTCTCAGAGGCCTCGTGCTGTGCTACTAACCTGGAATTGTGGGTATCCTTTATGAAAATGGATACACCCCCTCCTTTTGTATTTCTGGGGCCGAAAGGTATGGTATGAGTTGTAGCCTGGTAGTGCTGGGGTGCTCTCTGGAGCCTTGAACCAGGTTTCTGTTACTGCACAGATATCGATTTTTCTCCATGCTGAGGAGCGCCTCTAGTGCGTGCATTTTGAGGTTTAGACTTCTGGCATTGAGTAGCATTACCCTCAGTTTTTGGTTACTTGTGTTGTTTATGGAGGTGGGTTTGTCTTTTGAGTCTTGCCTAAAAAAGGCACTATGGGGGTGGCAAGAGCCTTGGCCAGTATTCGAAAGCCTAAGGGCGACCGGTGCAAGCCATCTCTGGCGAAGCAGTGTGACTTGTCGAGCATGTCATCCCAGGCTGACAGACACTGTATCCCCTTTGAACGACACCAATAGCTTAGCCAGTTGTTAAAATTGATCATTTTATCTTTATACTGTGGCATCATTCTTGGTGAGGGCAAGATGCTACTCGAGGTCAGGGTCATACCGGCCTGGGCTACATGATCAGAGAGGTCCTCTAGGTCTCTCTTCATGTAGCCCAAGGAGGTACGTCTCTGGTTGTTCACACCAACATGGACAATGACAGAGTCATATTTGTGCTTGTTTTGGAGTGACCTGTGTGCTTGTGTTATGTGGTGGATCCTGGCACCTGACAGGCAGCTTACAGTAACTTTCTTGTTCAGTCTAGTGAGTGGGACATCAGTGTGCCTGACAATAGAGTCGCCTATTACTAGTGTATTGGGTGTGTTATTTAGCCTTAAGGGCTGTGATTGCGTGGCACACTGACTTTGTGAAGTATGTGATACGTGGTTGTTAGAGGGTGGAAGTTGCTTGGATGTCTGCTTTGGAGATCTCTGCTGCTTTGCCAGATTTTTAGTTAGCCTCAGAGTATGTTTTTGTATATTTGTGTGTTTGCTGGTGCAGATATAACTGGTCTGTGTGAGACTGGTAGTGTGGTGCAAGTGTTTCCCTTCTCCTCCTGACTGACTTGACTGTTCCAGTCTTGGGTTGAGAGAGCTTGGGCTCCAGTTTGGCTGTATAGTTGCATCTCTCACATACATTTGTGTTTGGAAGGAGGAGAGGGTTGTCTGTGTACATGATGCAATTGTAACATTGGCTCAGGATGCCCAGATTCACCAGCTGGACTGGAGAGTACACCTGAAACTGCCCTTTGGCCATGCCTGTACGGATAAATGAACTGTTTTACTGATTGTTTGGTAGGGACGAATAGGGAGCCTTGTACTAATGTATAGTAAAGGGGGGGGTGTAGTGTTAGCGTTTATTAGTGCTTACTGAGATCTTAGAGCAAGTGCTAGACAGTAAAAGGAAGGTTGGAGTGCTTTAGTTGAGAGTTTGACTAGTTCCAACGGAAAAATTGAAGAGCAGACTTCGTGGAGCCGGGAATAGTTTAACCCTAGCTAACCAGCGGTGGGCAAAACCGCACAAATGCAGGTTTTAAAGCAGGGAGATGGAAGAGAGAGAAATTAGCCCAAAACGGCCAGTAAACTACTAGTTGCTGGGCTGAGACCACTCCTCCAGGGACAGATAGGCTGCTCAAAGCTTCTCACTGGTGAACAGAGAAACGTCCTTCTATCCAAGTAAGGATATGGGCAACACAGGAACTTGTACCACAGCCCTGAATTCAGCAGAACCTGAAAACTGGACTAGACTAGCTTAGAAAAGGCGGGAAATGAGAGTATTTATTTTTTCTTTTTTCTTTTTTTTTTTTTTTCAAAAAAATACAGTAAACCTACACAAAAACACTTTAAATGCGCAGGAAAGACTTTGAGAACAGGATTTCTCTGAGGATATGGACTCTGGGGAAGAGTGCTTAGTTTACTCTTCCCAAAGCCCTTCCTCCTTGGATTATGGTTCAGAGGAAGATAATTCTATTAGTCCAGATCCTCCTTTGGAGGGACACTTTTGGGGACACTGTTACTTGTATGATGGAATTCTTTAAATGGGACTGCTGTCAATTTCTGACATACAGAAGAGGTATTAAGATCTCCTTCAGATGGAGTCTCCCAAACTTTCTTCTGTTCCCCCTTGTTCTGGCTGCCCTCCCGGATATTTTCTCTGCAGCTTCTTTGGCCCCTGATTCTCCGTCCCCAGCTCCCAAGAAACCTGACTCCTATGACAAGGTATGCTGTGGCCCTGCTTTCTCAGGTAATCTCTGACCTCTCTGACTCTGAGGGGAAGGCTTCTGCCCTTTCCTTGTTAGGTTCCACCTCTCAAGTTGCCTGCTATTCTATTAGGTGTAGTTATGATGTTGCTGATGTTCTTCGTGTTTCAATGTTGCAGTCATTACATTAGGGTAATCTGCTGGCAGGTTGCCCTCAGTCGGCCTGAATAACAAAGTCTTTGGTCCTGCGTCAGTTGCTGTCTCCTCTTCTATGACATCAGGTAGTCAGGGGTATAAAACATGCAGCCGAAGCCATTTTATTCAGTCTTTCTTGCAGTGCGGTGCCCGAAGCAGAAGCAGTTCACAAGTGCTGGTTGGCCGACCCCTGAAATTTTCGCATTCGAGTTTCAGAACCGAAGTCTTCAAACTAAAGCCAAGTACCCCATTGGGGAAACTTTTTCTTGCTCCTTACCGATGTCAGTAAAAGTTAATAATTGCATTACTTGTGGGAAGCAAATACCTCATAAGGATTTTCATTTGTACTGTATTCCTTGCCTAGGCCCAGATCATAACGTGCCTTGATGTCGGTTTTGTGCTAGATTAAACCAACTCACTATTAAGCGTCTGTATATTTTTGCTTCTAAATATTTTGAATCAAGATTTAATTATCCTGAAATGTCTTCGGTTAGCAATCCGAATACCAGAGTTCACAAAAAAACGCAGAGAGACAGGCCGTCGAGGTCCAGAACAGACGAAACTTCTAAGCCAGTCGCTGGTTCGCCGGTACTCAGTGAGGCGCTTTCGGAGCCCCTGATAGCCGCTACTTTTGAGTCGCAGGCCTGTACAGAGATCCATGCAGAGTCTGGTATACCGCGAGATTCTCAGAGTATTGAACCCGCGGATGTCTCTTCCTTGGATGGGTCCGGAGCCGCTGAGCAGGCACCGGCTTCTGAGGGTGTTTTCAGGCCTCAACATTTTTATATAAAACCGACGCCAGCCTCAAAAACAAGATCAGAAACATCTATGTCTAAAATACCGACGCATGAGCCACGTGCTCAGGCCCCTGTGCCTAAAAAACAGATGATCAAAATGCCTGAGGACTTAATTACCTTGATCAGGGGTTCCCAACCCTCACCCCCCCCTGCCCTGCTAAGAGGCCTAGGCAAAGCACTGATTATGTATCTTCAGATCAGGTTTCCATTTCTTCTGATTCCTCTTCTGATCAGAAATTTTCTATTCCACCCTATGAAGATTCTGATGCAGAAGAATCCATCTCATCTGCATCTCCTCCTGAGGATTACTTTTAGAGAAACTTTGCATACTTTAAGGGAACATTTTCACTGAGAGCATCAGGACTTCTCTGAATCAAAAAAGAGGCTTAGGGAGTTCCTTCTTCCTCAGCATAGGCCTTTGGTAATACCTCCTGTATTAGACATTGTTGATGTGTTTTCGGAATCAAGCATGGCTCCTGATTCCCTACCTCTGGCTCCTAGTAAGCCAGACAGATATTACAGGGTTCCTGACTCCCAGAAATTTCTATTCAAAAATCCTGCTGCTGATCCTGAGACTATTTCACATGGTCCCAAAGGTGTAAAGGCCTCTACAGCCAAAAATCCTACCCCCTCTGATAGAGATTCCAGGGCGCTGGATAGATGGGGAAAGAAGGTTTATACGTCTGCAACCTTGGCAATTAGGACCTTAAACTGCCAGTTTCATATGCTTAAATGTCAACAGCATGTTATGGGCTTACTGAAACAGAAAATTATGTTGATTTCTGATTGTGTGGAAAATAGTTACAGGATTTATTGCATGCAGCAGAACAGGTTGGAAAGCATACTTTGCAATGTGGTTTTGATTCTTTGGAGGCCTCTTGCAGGGCCGCAGTTACTGGATCTGTGATTAGAAGGCATGCCTGGCTCAAGGAGCAAAATCTGCCTGAACATGTTAAAGCTGAATTGTTGGATGCCCCTTTGCAGCATGATACTCTGTTTGGTAGTAAGACAGAAGATGTTTTAAAGAAAATGGAAGACTAAGTTAAATCATGCAAACTGTAAAATATTTCTTGCAAGTGCAGCCACCCAGGTTCAGTAGGCACTGGCCTACTAAAAATTGGTCCTTTCCTGTGTCCAACAGAGCCACTCAAGGCAAATCCAGGCACTCAAAAGGCTCCAGATGCCAATCAGTGTTCTTACAGGTCAAAACAATGGGGTGCCTCCACCTCCAAATCTGGAGGAAACGAAACACAACCCTACAATAAGCAGTCTCAATGACTTCCCTCTACCTTCACCAAGCACTTATCTTTTGGCAGCCCCCTTGGGGGGAAAACTATCACTTCATGCTCAAAATTGGTAGTTAATTACCCAGGACAAGTGGGTATTAAACATAGTATCCCAGGGGTACAGATTTAATTTCCATACTTTGCCAATTCCAAATGGTTGGCCAGATCTGCCACAAAATCAGTGGGCAGAGGCTCAGAAACAAGTTATGTCCCTCATGGATATGGGGGTTATTCAAACAGTACCAGAACAGGAAAAAGGGCAACGTTTTTATTCAAGACTGTTCCTGGTACCCAGAAAAGACCATGCCTGGCATCCAGTACTAGACTTATCGATTTTGAACACATTCCTGGACATTCCAAAATTCAAAATGCTGACTTTACAACAGCTACTGCCTATGCTGGGCAGGAACGCTTGGTTAGTGACTCTAGACTTAAGAGGCATACCTGCATATCTCAATAAGGGAATCATGGAGAAGATACCTCAGCTTCAAGGAAGGTTTTTTGCATTACCAATTCTCTGCACTGCCCTTAGGCTTATCTACTGTGTCCAGGGTCTTTACAAAGTGCCTGGCACCAGTAATTGCATTCTGCAGACAAAGAAGCATTCATATTTATCCTTATCTGGACGACTGTCTCATTCAAGCAGAGGACAAGGACACTTCAGCATCTGGCATTTGTAAAAAGGCTTCTAACATGCCTAGGGTACACAATAAACGAAAAGAAATCCCAACTGGTACCCTCTCAAATAATTACATTCCTGGGTGCAAGCTTGAATACAACTACCCAGATGGCTTACCTTATGCCAGACAAAAGCAACTGACAACATACTTCAAACAAATGGCAACAAAAACCCAGTTATCTGCAAGACAAATTCTGCAGGCTTTGGAGTTCATGGCATCCTGCATTCTACTAATTCCATATGCGAGACTGCATATGAGGAAACTACAATGGTACCTAAAAAGTTTATGGAGTCAACATTGTCACAATCTGGAAACAATGATTTCTCTCATTCTCTGCCTACAACAGGAGTTTCTTTGGTGGGCAGAGACATGTCACCAAAACAAGGAACTGTCATTCACTCTACTCCCTGCCACCCAAACCCTAACTACAGATGCATGAGACTATGCTTGGCGGGGCCCACCTGGCGGGGAGATGCATTCAGGGCAAATGGAGCCCAAAACAAATGCATCTACATATCAACCAGAAAGAGATGCTAGCTGTTCAGAATTCTCTGACAGCTTTCAAGGACTTTACTTCATCCAGGATAACTACTGGTAAAGACGGGGACAGCACCACAGTTATGTGGTACATAAACAAGCAGGGGGGTACACATTCCTACCCCCTTTGCAGACTAGCCATGGCATTATGGAACACAGCTTTGACTTGCCAAATACATCTTCAAGCTCAATTCCTGCTAGGAAAACAAAATACTCTGGCAGACCAAAGCAGAAATCTTATGGACCCGCATGAGTGGAAACTGGATCTACAAATCTTCAGCATGATAACCCAGAAATGGGGGAGCTCAGACATCTATTTGCCTCTCCCCAAAATTATCAACTGGACAAATTCTGCACAAGAACTTAACACAGAAAAGCATGTAAAGTGGATTCCCTATCCTTCAGTTGGAAAAACCCATCAGTCTATGCCTTTCCCCCTCTGCCTCTTCTTTCCAAGGTCTTAATAAAAGTCAGATAGGAAAAACCAAAAATGATCCTAGTTAATCCGGACTGGCCTCGCCAGCACTGGTACCCGTGTCTAAGGAATATGTCTCAACTTCCTCCTTGGTACTTGCCTCAAATACCTCATCTACTGTCTCAGCAGAATAATCAAATTCTGTACACCCAGCTCCAAACTGTGAACCTTGCAGCATGGCTGATCATTTAATTATTCAAACAACACCTCAGTAAATCTGTGATGGATGTCATTTTGGAAGCCAGAAGGCCTAGTACTAGAAAATCTTATGCTGATAAATGGAATAGATTCTGTGCTTGGAACCAAGCACAAGGAACGGACACAGCAAAGCCCAATATCCCTCAGATTTTACAGTATTTGACTGAGATGCTTGACAAGGGCCTATCTTTTTCTTCAATAAAAATCCATGCCTCTGCTATCTCTGCTCATTACAGCACAGAGCCTCCCCTCTTTTCTCATCCTCTGCTTAAACAGTATCTTAGAGGGGCCAACAATTTAAGGTCTCCCAGAAGATCACCAACTCCTGCATGTGACCTCAACTTTGTGCTGGAAAAACTCACCCTGCCTCCTTTTGAACCAGCAGCTACTGCGGATATAAAATTTCTGTCTTGGAAAACAGCTTTCCTCTTGGCAGTCACTTCAGCAAGAAGGGTTTCAGAACTACAGGCTCTCATGGCTGTGGATCCTTTTATTACATTTTACCCAGACAGGGTGTCCCTCAGGACCAATCCTTCTTTTATGCCTAAGGTGGTATCCACTGTGGCTCTTAATCAGACAATTCACCTGGCAACATTTTACCCAAATCCGCAGAACAAGGGTGAGCGGATTCTACATTCATTGGATGTACACAGACCACTAAGATTCTACTTAAACGGGACCAAATCTCTAAGAAAGTCTGAGCAACTACTGGTGGCATTTGCTGCAGGATCAGAGGGGAAGGCTATATCAAAGCAGGCTTTCTAAGTGGATAAGCCACTGCATTTGTTTCTGCTACTTGCACCATGGTAAACCTGTGCCCAAGGGGATCAAGTCACATTCCACCAGGGCTGGCTCTACCACAGCAGCTTTTCTCAGAGGGGTTCCAACCAAAGATATTCTGGAGGCTGCTACTTGGAGCTCTGTTCATACCTTCACAAAGCATTATCATTTGCCTCTCTTCTCCAAATCCAGGGCAGGGTTTGCCACTGCAGTTCCGCAGGGCCTTATAGCCGCTCCTAATGCTATTTAGTTCCATCCTCCCATCCATAGCTTTGGGATGCTACCCAAATGTAATGACTGCAACAGTGAAACACGAAACACATAGTACACTTGTGTACACTTACCATAAATGTAGATGTTAGTGTATTCACTGTTGCAGTCCGGGTTACCCACCCACCATCCCCCTTTTTCGATACCTTTTCTTTCCTTCACTATATACTAAAGCGTTTGTGGTGTATTTGCTTTTAGATGAGGGTAAAGTTTATGTTGCTCAAAGTGCATTTACATACGTTTCTGTTTATTTATTTATATATATATATATATATATATATATATATATATATATATATATTTTTTTTTTGATGTATCACAAAAAAAAAAAATATTTTGTTTTATTTAAAAAATGTTAAAATAAAAAAAAAGAAATTTATATAAGATATAAAATTTTAAAAATGTTTTATTTTTATATTATGTATTTTATATTATATATGCTTTTTATATATTTTTTTTTTTTTTTTATTTTGTTATATATTTTTTTTATATTTATATATTTTGAGATTTATAAAAGAAGTTTTATTTTTTTTATATTTTTTTTATGTGGATATTTTTTTTTTTAATTTATGTAGATTTTTATGTATAGATATATATATTTTATAAAAAAGGGTGTTTGTATATAAAAAGGAAGATATATTTTTAAAAAAAAAGATAAAAGATATGTTGAAATATATATATAATTAGAAATGTAGAAATAAAAGATAAGATAGATATAATATTGTATCAAAATATATATGAATGACATATATGATATAACAACATAAGAAGTGTAAAAATATATATAATATATCTCTTAATATAAATATAACTTTATATATTTATCAACATATACATCACATATGCAAAGAATAAGAAAAACATATATTAATAACATAATAAATAAATCTATAGACATAATAATAAATCTATAAAAAAAATAAAAGAAGATATTAATGATCTATTATCACTATAAAAAAAAATATGATAAAAAATAATATAGATTTAAATATATAAATACATATAAGAATAAATATTCTTTAATAATATAAATTTCATTTAATATAATAGCTTTACATAATATCTCAGTGTGTATAATACATTTAATAAATTTAAACTAAATATTCAAATAGCTACATATTATTAAATAAATGATATATGGAAAAACTGTAGTTTAATATATAATAGTAATATAGTTCAGTCTATCCTGTGATAAATATACTTTCTAAAATTCAGATTGATAATCTTTCCATATTCTATATTACCTTTTGTACAACTAAAAATAATTTGATAATAATACAATCTTCAATCAATAGTTTCATTCAAGCCATCCATTTCACATATCATTATAACAATATATAAATATCATTCTGTGGATAGAGATATCTCCTAATACCTCTTCATATCCAATATGTTATCCAGTAATTTATAAATAAAAATAAATCTCAGAATAATATGAAATTAAAGTATCATAAAAATAAATAAATAATTCTATGCATTAATAACACATAATACCAATACAAAAACCATTAAATAAGATTAATATTGATTCTATAAAATTAATATAATTAAAAATAATAAAAATAATATTAAATATATAGCTACTTTCTCAATAGAATATAAATTCACAAATAAATAAATATTATATCTACATAATGTATATTAAACATAATTATTAAATATTCTAAAATAAATATTCAAAATAATTAAAAATTAAATAAATAAAATAAACTATCTAATATAAATATTATAATTCTCCTTTCACACATATAGAACATACATATTCATTCAAGACATATATTCTGATCATAAAGCATATATATTTCAAATGATTAAAATATTCAGCTATTCTACACAGTATTACATCATAAAATCATAATAAAAAGATACTATCATAATAACATTGTATATTTATCCATAATACATAGATTAACACATATATTTAAAACATTATCTGTAATAGTATATAATATTTCATACAAATACTGATTCATCAATAACAATGCTATACACCATTAACCAACTTCATACCACATATTTCATAATCAAAAACCTTTTCATCCATATTCTTTCTCAAAATTAATAACATTCTTCTACAAACAATATTCCCCCAAATCTATTAATCAACTATTTCTTTGATACACAATATTTAAACTTTCAATTTCATTCAATATTCACTTCTACATCTTATATTATACATAAACTGCTGATTGTTTTTATCAATCAATTCAACATTCACACCTTACACATTTCAAATTCTTACATTATCTTCAAAACAATCTATTATAAAATTCATTACACAATATTTGACTCACAAATCACACTACAATATTATTACAATTTTCCTTCTTAAAAATTCACACCCTGCAAACCCTATAACTTTGTACATATTACACCATCATAAATAATATTTTCACATATTATTCTATTCCTAAAACCACACACCTACAATCCCCTTACACAATACTTACTCAACTAACTCTCTTGTCCTAAAACTAAAAAAATCCAAATACTCCTTCCTTCAGCCTCACTCTGCACATACCCTATATGTGCACCCTCATGTCTTATCTGTACATATGTATTACTCTCACAATATTATATATTGCTCCTTCCTGTAAAATTTCAGACAAACATATTCTCTTTTCTAGTCATGTGCTTTTGCATATATATGAGCTAACTCATTGTATTCATAAATCAGTCTTTGTATTAAAATGTTTGACATATGCTACAGCAGTGATAGTCTAGCCTTTGTATATGCATATTTTGTACATATGCAACTGTAAAAGCTTTTAAAAAATTTGCTCTTGTGCTATATCTATCTCTAACATTATTGCTTTCATATCTTTTGCTCTCTCTGTATATATTCAATTTTCTATTATGATACATATGTACATGTGACTATTTATGTAAACAAGTGCTTTGATTCTATACACAGAATGCATTTATTTTTAGCTTTGCAAATATGATATGCAACATTTTCTATCTGCTGCTTTCTTTTTATGTATCTTGTATGCATATATATATATACATGTATACATTCATAATACTGCTGTATTTTCTATATATATATATATAATGCATATAATATATAAAAGGTATACAAAGCATCATATTCTATATTTCAAAAGGGAGAATAATATAAATCTATAATACACAGAATATAAGGTATTCATATATAAAATAGACATATAAAATAATAAATATTATAAACATCATATTAAAGACAATGAAAATAAAATAAAAAAAAAAAAAATAAAAAAATGAAAAAAAAATATATATTAATAAAAAAGAAATAATAATAAATGAAATAAATATTAAATAAATAATAAAAAACATAAATAGTAAAAAATAAGACATACATAATAGTACAACAAAAAAAAATAAATAAAAAAAAAAAAAATAAAAAAAAATAAAAAACAATAAAAAAAAAAGTAAATAAATAACATAAATAAAACATAAAAATAATATAACATATAACAGATAATATATTATATTCTTTAATATATGTCATTTCCTCATATATGTATATATGTATATGTATATGTATATATATATATGCATGTTATATATATAGTGGTATATATATATATATATATATATATATATATATATATATATATATATATATATATGTATACATATATATATATATATATATATATATATATATATATATATATATATATATATATATATATATATATATATATGTATATATATATATGCCTCTTATATATATTATATATGTATATGTATATATATGTATGTGTATATATATATATAGCAGCAGCAGTATATATATATATATATGCAGCAGCAGCATATGCAACATATGTATATGTAGCATGTATATATATATGTATATATATGTGTATATATATATATATATATGTATATATATATATATATATATATGTATATATATGTATATATATATATATGCATATATATATATATATATGTATATATATATTATATATATGTATATATATATTGTGTATATATATATATATATATATATGTGTATATATGTATGTATATATATAATATATATGTGTGGTATAAGCATATATGTATATATATATATGTAGCATATATATTATATATATATATATATATATATATATATATATGTGCATATATATATATATATATATATGTGCATATATATATATATATGTGCATATATATATATATATATATATATATATATGTGCATATATATATATATATATATATATATATATATATATATATATATGTGCATATATATATATATATATATATGTGTGTGCATAAATATATATATATATATATATATAATATGCGCTGTATATATATATAGCAGTGTGTGTATATGTGTGTATATATATATGTGTGTATATATATATGTATATGCAGCATATATATATATATATATATATATATATATATATATATATATAGATATATATGATATATATATAGATATATATGTGATGTATATAGATAGATATATATATATATTCTATATATAGGTTCATAGTTCATAGATTAGCACCAGGCTAACTGCCCCAGGAGCCACTGCCCAGCCACTATCCCCAGGAGACCTTGTGAGACTCAAACCCTGTACTTTGTGTTGGCAAATACCTTAACCATTAGGCCACCCTCCCAACTCAATATATATATATATATATATATATATATATATATATATATATATATATATATATATATATATATATATATATATATATATATATATATATATATATATATATATATATATATATATATATATATATATATATATATATATATGCCCACTCACGCCGCCTTTCAGCAATATATATATATATATATATATATATATATATATATATATATATATATATATATATATATATATATATATAATTTTTTTTCTGTCCATTTGGGGGGCGCCTGACATCTGGGGCAAGAAAAACTGAATAAAATGGCGTCTGCTGCATGTTTTATACCCCTAATGACCTGACTTCATGGAAGACGAGACAGCAACCGATGCAGGACCCAAGACTTTGTTCAGGCCGACTGAGGGCAACCTGCCAGCAGATTACCCTAATGTAATGAGTGCAACAGTGAATACACCCGTAACATCTACATTTATGGTAAGTGTACACAACTGTACTATTCTTCTCTTGGACTGTTGCATTTGGTTCTTTCATGAGTCTTTACACATGGCTTCATGTTCAGGCTTTGCCTGATGACATTAAGGCCAAATTGTTGGGATGCTCCTTTGGATAATAAAAATCTTTTTGGTCTTGCTGCTGCTGAGCTTTTTAATTCTCTCTAGGATAAGGGCAAGACTTTGCAGGAGATGAAACATTTTTGTTTCTCCTGTTCCAGAGTTTCAAAGGAATTACCCTTCCAAATCTGCTTTTATTCATAGGCAGTCTTATCCTCCACCCAAGTGTAAAAAAAGAGAGTTCTAGATGTATGCTTACTGCTAAGTCTATTCAAACACTTCCCAGAAACCTCCTTTTCAGGACAAGCCTAATGGTTTAAATCAGAAACTGCACTCTCTGAAAGTACTCCTCTCCTTGGGTGATATTTACGCCTGTGCAGTCGCAGAAACTTGGTTCAGAGCCGCAGAGAGTACCCTGGCCTTGCAAGGCTACAGTGCTTTCCACACTTTCAAACCACAAAATGAGCATGTGAGAACCAAAGGAAGAGGAGTATCTATCTTTATCAAAGATGAATATACCTCTAGACTAGTTAGATCGGAAAACTCCATGGCTACTCCAAGTTCAGCTAACTGTGGGTAAACCCCCCCCCTACAAGTCAACCAAGATACTCACAATGCTTATTTGTACCTACTTGAGTCAGTCAAATTACAACCAAACACTCTAGTCATGGGCAATTTTAACTATCCCTCCATTGAATCGGAAACTTGTACAAGTACCAACATGCTTGTGTAAAGGTTCCTGGACTTTAACACTAATGCCCTGCAACAAATAGTATGCAACCCCACAAGGGGCTCAAATATTGTCGACCTGGTCCTTGCCAACATTGGTGACCATTGCACTACCACAAGTATAGGACTCTTGCTGGTTAAATCTGATCACAAATCACTCACATTTGAAGTAGCTAGAACACCTGAACCCCTCTCCGGTGAAAGGCTAAATAATTTCACCAAAGCTAATTATACCCTCCTAAGTGATAGCAAAAATACTTTCCAAACTCCTGTTCCCACAGATGGCATTGAGAACTGTACTAAGTTATACACACATGCCCTGTATAAACACTTACACAAACATATTAACACAGCTGTACCTGATAGGACCAAAACAAATCATCAAGAAAAAAACAAGCCTCCCTAGTGGGCATCTAGCATTAATCAGTTGTACAACAAGAGGAAGAAGTTGCTGTCTAAGAGTAAAAGAGGTCCCAGCACTGGAAGAACACCCTCCTCTGCTTGAACAAACAAATCAGACAACATGCACTCACCTCAGGCTTCGTGCCCACTGAGTGGCGCACAGCTACAGTTATCCCACTCCACAAGGGGGGATCCCCCTTGGATCCTGGGAACTACCGCCCCATCAGTCTGACGAGCCTGATCTGCAAGGCCATGGAAAATATTATGATGGAACTTATAAACAAAGACATTGACAACCTTAAAACACTGGACCCCACCCAGTTTGGGTTCGTGAAGGGCCGATCTTGTCTCCTGAACCTTATTTACTTCTTCGAATCAGTCTCCAGAGCCGTGGACGAGGGTAAGGCAGTCCACACAGCTTTTCTGGACCTCGCCAAGGCCTTTGACACCATCCCCCACTCTGGAGTCATAGATAAACTTACTAAGCTGGGCATTAATCCCTACTTCACTCTATGGGTTTCCAACCGTCTTACTGACAGAACCCACACTGTAAAACTAGCTGATTCCATATCTAGCTTCAGACAAGTGTGGTACCTCCGGGTTCAGTCCTGGGACCTCTCTTGTTTGGTATCTACTTCTCTGAAGTACAGGCCAACACTAAGGGAATCTGGCTAACAACGTTCGCAGATGACTGCAAACTGGAAGCAATTATTGAATCCCCAAATGATGTGGATACTCTACAAAAGGGCCTTACAGAAACCGATGCTTGGTGCCAGAGCCATGGACTCAAGCTCAATGCCAGGAAATGTATAGTTATTCCCTTTGGGAAAAAACATGCACCCATGAATTATCACATAGGTGGCAGTACACTAAAGACCGAAAGTGTGGTAAGAGACTTAGGGACACAGGTGGACAGTGGTCTCACCTTCAATAACCACGTCGCCACAACAGTCAAGAAATCCTATGTGGCACACCTCATCACTAAGGTCTTTTCATCCAGAAAAAAGGAGGTCATTGTCCCACTGTGCTCATCCCTCATTAGACCCATTATAGAATACAACGCCCCATTTGGTATGTATCTCTCAAGACATCTGTAACAACTGGAAAGGCTGCAGAAATACCTCACTAAAAGAATCACAGGCCTAAAGCAGATGCCCTATGCTGATCGCCTTAAAAAACTCCAGCTATACTCTGTTGCTTATCGTCTACTCCAAGGCGATTTAAGGCTATGTCAAACCCAGAGCTGTTGGACATGCTACACTTAAAGGAATCCCAATCCCTCAGAGCCACTCGCACCAGGGATCTAAATCTTGTCATCACAATAAACGAAACCTGTTGTAGGGATTGGTTCCTGACCCAGACACTCCCCAGACTCTGGAATAGATTGCCCATACATGTCAAGCAGAGCGCCCCTTTGGCCCTCTTCAAAAGGAACCTTGATGATTGGATGGGAGAGAGGAAATTCACCCCGGGGATCACGTCAGTCGCCCTGCTAGACAGGGGTCCAGGGAAGTAAATAGTATGGGAAGAAATAGCCAGGGGATTGTTATGGCAAGCTTGTATAGGCCCTAGTGCTGATAGCCTAGTACCAACCTATGAACTTGTAAAATCCTCTAAGGGCAACTTCAAAAAGAATTTAGCAACCATAGCTAAGGATAACCATAAGGCATTCTTCAACTCTCTCTGTAACCTAAAAGGTAGGACCAGGACGTGTGCTGAACTAGCTGTGGATAGCATCACACACACTGATCATGTGAAAATAGATAACCTATTAGCTGACAGGTTTGGCGAAAATTTCATCTCCCTGTCCCCTCCAGACATTCCACAAAGCATTCCCTCTACATTTCCCCACCTTACATTCCCTCTACATCTCCCCGACCTTACATCTCCAAAGAGCAAGTCATTAATTTTCTGTCCAAGGCCAACAACACAGCCTCTGTAGGACCAGATGGCATCCCAGGTTGCATTTTTAAATGGGCTGAAATGTGAGTTAGCTACTTCATTAGGTACTGTATTCAACCACAGCCTGAGTACCGATTTTGCCCCTGCTGAGTGGAAAACGGCAACAGTCATTCCCCTTCATAAAGAGGGTACAGCAACAGACCCTTGGAACTACAGACCCATAAGATTAACTAGCCTTGCCTGTGTAAAGCTGTGGAACAAATCATCATGGACCTTATAAGGATATAGGTGATCTCCAAACCCTTGAACTAACACAGTGGTTTTGTGAAAGGCAGATCATGCCTGTTTAAACCTGGTGGACGACTTCAAAAATGTCACCAGATCCATAGATTAAGACAAATCTGTGTGCATACAGCCCACCTTGATTTGCCAAGGCTTTTGACACAATCCGACATTCGGGCACTATAGATGGACTCTCCCAGTTGAATATAAATCCCTTACTTCATCTGGTGGGATGCTGACTGGCTCATCGACAGATCACTCAGTCAAAGTTGGAGACTTTTCCTCATCTAGCAGACTTGTCACCAGTGGGGATCCACGGGGGACAGTGCTGGGCCCCCTATTGTTCGGAATATGCTTCTCAGAAGGTCAGGCCAAAACAGAGGGGCTGTGGCTGATTACGTTTGCTGACTACTGCAAATTAGGTATAATCATTGAATCCCCAAATTATGTCTGTATACTTCGAGGGACTGACACAAACAAGTGATTGGTGCCAAAGCCAAGGACTCATAACTCAGTGCTAAAAAATGCATTATCCCCTTCGGTAAAAATGATATCTCTGCAGACTATTGTATAAATAATAATACTCTGAGTAGTGAGAGACTTGTTAACGCAAGTTGACTGTAGCTTAAATTTTGACCACCATACGTCTTACTGTGGTAAAGAAGCTATTGTACTTTGCATGCCTCATTAGCAAAGATATTGCCTGAAGAGCATAAGAGGTCATAACACCCCTGTACTTGACCCTCATCAAGCCAGTAATTGAGTAGTGTCCCTTTGGTATGTACTTTACCAGGCACCTGCAGTAACTTGAAAGACCTCTGAGATTTCTAACCAAGAAAATTCACGGTCTCCAGTGCATGTCATACATTGACATACTGAAGTCACTGTCACTGTACTCAGTAGCATACAGACTGCTTAGAGGAGACTTGTGCCTGGCCTAGAGAGCAATCTCTAATCCAAACGTAATGGAAATGTTGCACATCTGCAAGTCAAATGGGACAAGGGTCACCAGCTCTAGGGACCTTAACCTGCCCTATGACATAAATAGGACCTGATGGAGAGACCACTGTGTCTCGGAGGTTGCCACTCCTCTGTTTGGAATAGGCTACCAGTTCGCATCAAACAAAGCCCCTCTATGACCCTGTTTAAGCATAGCCTGGGTGACCTGGATGGGAAACAGTAAATTCTTACTGGGCATTTCACCTATGACCTTCCTAGATATGGGCAGTCGTTGCCAAGTAAGATCTTGAGTTTAAGCAAGATCCTTTATATTGGGTTTCTGTAGTATTTTATATTGGGTACACACAGCTAGACTTATAAAGACCTTTGGTCAGTAGCCCAGTAACCACCTATGAACCTATTAGACACTTTGCTTCCCCTTTCCCTTGGCCAGTTCCCTTTATCCCTTCATCTTTCCCTGTCCCTTCCAATCTGGGTAAGAATTGCAACAGACTCTTGGGTTCTGTCTGTCTTCTTCCAGGGATATTTCATGCCTTGGAAATTGCTTCCTTTTTGAGCATCCCTCAACCTCCTTGGGAACAGCTTCCTTCTCTTTTAGTCCAGGGTACCGTTCAAGCTGTATCCCCTGCCCAGGTGAGAAGGGGATGTTCTTCATGTTTCACTGTTGCAGTCATTACATTAGGGGTAATCTGCTGGCAGGTTGCCCTCAGTCGGCCTGAATTTCAAAGTCTTGGGTCCTGCGTCAGTTGCTGTCTCCTCTTCCATGACGTCAGGGTTATAAAACAGGCAGCCAACGCCATTTTCTTTAGTCTTTCTTGCTGCGCGGTGCCCGAAGCAGAAGCAGTTAGCAAGTGCCGGTTAGCCGACTCCTGAAATTTTCGAATTAGAGTTTCGGAAACGAAGTAGTCACTAAAGCTGAGTACCCCATTGGGGAAACCTTTTTCTTGCTCCATACCGATGTCAGTAAAAGTTAATAATTGCATTACTTGTGGGAAGCAAATATCTCATAAGGATTTCCATTTATACTGTTCCTTGCCTAGGCCCTGATCATAATGTGCATAGCTTTCGGTTTTGTGCTAGATTTAACCAACACACTATTAAGCGTTGGTATATCTTTGCCTCAAAATATTTTGGAAACTGATTTAACTATCCTGAAATGTCGTCTGATAGCAGTCCGACTACCGGAGTACACAAAAAACCCTAAGAAAAGGACAGCGACAGACCGTCTAGGTCCAAAACTGACAAAGCTTCTCCTAAGCCAGTCGCCGGTACTCAGTGAGGCACTTTCGCAGCCCCTGATACCTGCTACTTTAGAGTCGCAGGCCCCTACCGAGACCTATGTGGAGTCCAGCATGCCGTGAGATTCTCAAAGTATTGTACCTGCGGATGTCTCCCCCTTGGATGGGTCCGGAGCCACTGAGCAGGCACCGGCTTCTGAAGGTGTATTCAGGCCACAAAATTTTTGTATAAAACAGACGCCAGCGTCAAAATCAAAGACTAATCCAACTTCTAAAGCTAAAAAAAGATGACTCATGAGCCACGTGCACAGGCCTCTATGCCCAAAAAGCAGATGATCAAAGTGGTTGAAGACCTAATTACTTTGATCAGGGGTTCCCAACCCCCTCCTGATAAGAGGCGTAGATAAGACTGATTATGAATCTTCAGATCAGGTTTCTATTTGTTCTGATTCCTCTTCTGGTCAGGAATTATCTATACCACCCTATGAGGATTCTGATGCAGAGGAATCTATCCCATCTGCATCTCTTCCTGAAGATTATTTCTTTGGAGAAACCTTGCATACTTTGTGGGAGCATTTTCAATGGGAAAGTCAAGATTTCTCAGAATCAAAAAAGAGGCTCAGGGATTTCCTTCTCCCTCAGCATAGGCCTTTAGCCATTCCTCCTGTTTTAGACATTGTGGATGATGTGTTTTCAGAGTCCAGCTGGACTCCAGACTCCTTACCCTCCGGGTCCTAGCAAGCCAGACAGATATTACAGGGTTCCTGACTCTCTCAAATTTCTATTTAGAAACCCTGCTGCTGACCCTGAGACTATTTCACAGGGTCCAAAAGGTGTTAAGGCCTCAACAGCAAACAATCCTACCCCCTCTGACAGATTCCAGAGCACTGGATAGATGGGGAAAGAAGGATGTTCGTGTTACACTGTTGCAGTCATTACACTTGGGTTATCCTACTGGCAGGCTACCCGCAGTCGGCCTGAATTCCAAAGTCCTGGTCCGGCGTCGGTTGCCATCGCCTCTTCCCTGACGTCAGTGCGCCAGGGGTATATAAGATGCAGCCGACGTCATTTTCTTCAGTCTTTCTTGCCGTGCGGTGCCTGAAGCAAAAGCAGTTCGCGAGTGCCGGTCGGCCGACTCCTGAGATTTTCTAAATTGAATTTCAGATCCGAAGTCTTCAATAAAGCTAAGTACCCCATTGGGGAAACTTCTTTTTCTTGCTGCAGACCGATGTCAGAAAAAGTTAACGATTGTATTTCGTGTGGGAAGCAAATACCTCATAAGGATTTTCATTCTTACTGTATTCCTTGCCTAGGCCCTGAGCACAACATTGCTAGTTGTCGGTTTTTTGATAGATTTAACCAACGCACTATTAAGTGTCGGAACGATTTTGCTTTTCATTACTTTGGCTCAAGGTTTAACTATATAATGCCGTCGGAACAGCTGATGACCGGAGTTCATAAAAAGCGCAAAGAAAAAGAAAAGGACAGGCATCAGAGGTCCAAAACCGACAACTAAGCCTCTTCTAGGCCGTTCGCCGGTTCTCAGTGAGGTGCTTTCGCAGCCACTGACACCCACTACCTCAGAGCCAAAGGCCGCCTCAGACTCCCACGTGGAGACAACTAGGCCTCTGGATACTCAAGGTATTGGGCCTTCGGAAACTAATCCCTCAGATGGGTCCGGAGCCGCTGAGCAGGCATCGGCTCCTGAGGGTGTTTTCAGACCTACACAGCTTTATATCAAGCCAACTTCAGCATCCAAGACCGACTAAAACAGCTTTAAAGACAAGGAAACAAGTACAGCATTCTCCAGGACAGACTTCCATGCCTAAGCAACAGATGCTCAAAATGGCCGAAGACCTAATTACTTTGATCAGGGGTTCCCATCCCCCTCCTGATTAGAGGTCTAGGCAAGACACTGAATATGATTCCTCTGATCAGGTTTCCATTTCCTCTGACTCCTCTTCAGAACAGGGATACTCTGTTCCTCCCTATGAGGATTCTGATGCTGAAGAATCTATTCTTTCAGCTTCTCCTCCTGAGGATTATTCCTTTGGGGAAACCCTGCATACCATGAGGGAGCATTTCCACTGGGAGAGCCAAGATTATTCAGAATCTAAGAAAAGGCTCGGAGACATTTTTACTACCTCAGCACAGACCTCTTGCTATTCCACCTGTTCTAGACATTGTAGATGTATTTTCAGCGTCCGGACTGTCTCCTGACTCTCTACCTCCTGCACCTGTTAAGCGAGACAGATACTACAGGGTTCCAGATTCTCATAAATTTCTTTATAAAAAACCCTGCTGCTGACCCAGAAACTATATCTCAGGGTCCCAAAGGGGTCAAGGCCTCTACTGCAAAAAACTCTGTCCCCTCAGATAGAGATTCAAGGGCACTGGACAGATGGGGGAAAAATGTTTACACTTCTGCTACCTTGGCTGTAAGGGCTTTAAATTGTCAGTTTCTTATGCTTAAATATCAGCAATACTTAATGTCTCTGCTAAAACAGAAAATGTTGACAAATTCTGAATATTCTGAGAACAAGGAAATGCAGGATTTATTGCATGCAGCTGAACAAGTGGGAAAGCATACTTTGCAATGTGTTTTGATTCACTGGAGGCCTCTTGCAGGGCCGCTGTTACAGGTTCTGTCATTAGAAGGCATGCTTGGTTAAAGGAACCGACTCTGCCTGATCATGTTAAAGCAAAATTATTGGATGCTCGGTTACAGCATGATACTTTGTTTGCTGTTAAGGCAGAAGAGGTATTGAAGAAAATGGAAGATAAAGCTAAATCTGTGCAGACAGTAAAGGATTTCTTACAGGTACAGCCACCCAGATTTAGCAGGAACTGGCCTAAGAATTGGTCCTTTCCCACGTCAGACAGGCCACAAAGAGGCAGATACAGACGCCCTAGAGGCAGACAACAGCCCCAGGGCTCATACAGGCCCAAGCAATGGGGTGCTTCTACCTCTAAAAGTGGAGAAGACAAATGACAGCCATATAGGAAACAATCCCAATGACTTCCCTCTGCCAATGCCAAGCATTTATCTTTTGGCAGCACCCTTAGGGGGAAAGCTAGCACTTTTTTCACAAAATTGGCACATGATCACCCAGGACAGATGGGTCTTAAATATAGTCTCTCAGGGCTACAGGTTCCACTTCCACACCCTTCCAAAGGAAAAAGGTATGCCAGACCTGCCACACAATCAATGGGCAGAGGCACAAAAACAAGTTTAATCTCTCATGGACATGAGGGCTATTCAGCCAGTGCCACAACAAGAGCAGGGACAAGGATTTTACTGAAGACTTTTCTTAGTACCAAGAAAGGACAAAGCATGGAGACCAATTCTGGACCTGTCTATTCTAAATACTTTTCTGAACGTTCCAAAGTTCAAAATGTTGACTCTGCAGCAGCTTCTGCCCATGCTGGGCAAGAAGGCTTGGCTTGTAACTTTGGACCTCAAAGAGGCATACCTGCATGTTCCAGTCAGACAATCTTGCAGAAGATACCTCAGATTCATAGCTGAGCTCAATGCACTACCAATTCTCTGCACTGCCCTTTGGCTTATCTGCTGCGCCCCGGGTCTTCACAAAATGCCTGGCACCAGTAATTGCATTTTGCAGACAGAGGAATTCAGATAAATCCCTACTTGAATGACTGCCTTATTCAAGCAGACACCAAAGACATTCTACTATAGCATCTGGTGTTTGTAAAAAGATTACTAATTTTCCTAGGGTACACAGTAAACGAAAAGAAATCAAAACTAGTACCCTCTCAAGAGGTAATATTCCTGGGTGCAAGCTTAAATACAACTGCCCAGATGGCTTCTCACGCCAGACAAAGGCAACTGACTACTTACTTCGAAAGCATGGCAAAAAAGACCCAGTTATCTGCAAGAAAAATTCTGCAGGCTCTGGGCTACATGGCATCCTGCATTCTGCTAATTCCATATGCAAGACTGCATATGAGGAAACTACAATGATATCTAAAAAGTGTCTGGACTCAACATTGCCACAGCCTGGAATTATTAATTTCACTCATTCCCTGCCTACAACAGGAGTTTCGATGGTGGGCACAGGCTTGTCAACACAACAAGGGACAACCATTCACTTTACCCACAGCCAGGCAAACACTAACAGATGCATCAGATTATGCCTGGGGGGCCCACATGGCAGGAAAATGTATTCAGGGCACATGGCCCGCAAGCCAAAGGCATCTTCACATCAATCAAAAAGAGATGCTAGCTGTACAAAATGTCCTGACAGCCTTCAAGGACCTACTTCATCCAGGACAGCTGCTGATAAAGACGGACAACACCATAGTCATGTGGTACATAAACCAGCAGGGGAGCACACATTCCTATCCCCTCTGCAGACCAGCCATAATTTTGTGGAACACAGCATTGACTTACAAAGTACACCTGAAAGCACAATTCCTGCCAGGAAAAACAAATGCTCTGGCAGACAAACTAAGCAGAAACCTCATGGATCCTCACGAGTGGAAACTAGATCCACAAATCTTCAACATAACAAGGAAATGGGGATGGCCAGACATAGATCTTTTTGCCTCCCCTCACAATGGCCAACTTCAGAGATTCTGCACAAGGACTTATCACAAACAAGCATGGAAAGTGGATGTTTTGTCATTCAGCTGGAACAACCTTACAGTATATGCCTTTCCTCCACTGCCTCTCCTCCCCAAGGTACTCCTAAAGGTCAGACAAGAGAAGCCACAAATGATACTGATTGCCCCGGATTGGCCACGACAACACTGGTACCCAATCCTAAAGAGCTTGTCTCAAGGCCCAGCCTGGACATTGCCTCAAATTCTTCATTTACTGACCCAACAAAACAATCCGATCCTGCACAGCCACCTCAGAATTCTAAATCTAGCTGCATGGCGGATAGTGTAACCATTCAGAATATACCTCTCTCTAAAGCGGTTATGGATGTTATTTTGGAGGCCAGGAGGCCCAGCACCAGAAAATCTTATTCAGAAAAATGGAAGAGATTCTGTGCTTGGAACCAGGCACAAGGAATTGACATGCTTGTTCCAAATATTCCTCAGATTTTACAATATCTAACGGAGATACTGGACAAAGGCCTATCCTTCTCATCAATTAAGATCCATGCCTCTGCCATTTCAGCTCATTACAATACAGACCCACCTATTTTTTCACATCCATTGCTTAGGCAGTACCTCAGGGGGGCCAAAAACATAAGACTTCCAAGGCGAGCACCAATATCTGCATGGGACCTCAATTTTGTCTTGGGAAAACTCACACTGCCTCCTTTTGAGCCAGCCAATGCAGCTGAGATAAAGTTTTTATGGAAAACAGCTCTGCTCCTAGCAATAACATCTGCAAGAAGAGTCTCAAGAGTTACAGGCATTAATGGCTGTGGAACCTTTTATTATCTTCCATCCGGACAGGGTTTCCCTAAGGACAAACCCAACATTTATGCCTAAGGTAGTGTCCAGTGTGGCTCTTAAAACCATTCATTTGCCTACTTTTTACCCAAACCCACAGAATAAAGGGGAGAGACTTCTGCATTCTTTGGACATGCACAGACAGCTACACTTCTACTTGGACAAAATTAAAGCTTTCAGAAAGACTGAGCAACTTTTAGTGGCATATGCTGCAGGATCACAAGGAAAGGTTATCTCAAAGCAGATCATTTCAAAATGGATAGGACACTGCATTCATTTCTGCTATTCACAACATGGCAAATCAGTGCCTAAGAGCATTAGACCACATTCTACCAGGGCAGCAGCCACCTCAGCAGCCTTCCTCAGAGGAGTACCAACCAAGGATATTTTGGAGGCTGCAACTTGGACTTCAGTGCACACTTTTTACTAAGCACTACCACTTACCTCTTTACTCTAAATCCAGAGCAGACTTTGCCACTGCAGTTCTGCAGGGCCTCATAGCCACCCCTAATTCTATTTAGACCCAGCCGCCCAACCTCAGCTTTGGGATTCAACCCAAGTGTAATGACTGCAACAGTGAAACACGATGAACATAGTACAGTTGTGTACCTACCATAAATGTAGATGTTCGAGTGTATTCACTGTTGCAGTCCAGGTTACCCACCCACCATCCCCCTTTCTTTGCTGGGACTTATCTGTACTTCTCTATTCTGTGCAACCTATGTGGTGTATTTGCTTGTAGATGAAGGTAATGTTTATTTTACTGCATGCTTTTTATAAGCAACGTTTTTTTTTTTTTTAGCCTACCCTTTTGGGGGCACCTGACATCTGGGGCAAGAAAAACTGAAGAAAATGGCGTCGGCTGCATCTTGTATACCCCTGGCGCACTGACGTCAGGGAAGAGGCGACAGCAACCTACGCCGGACCAGGACTTTGGAATTCAGGCCGGCTGCGGGTAGCCTGCCAGCAGGATAACCCAAGTGTAACGACTGCAACAGTGAATACACTCTAACATCTACATTTATGGTAGGTACACAACTGCACTTTTATACATCTGCAACCTTGGCAATCAGGGCCTTAAACTGCCAGTTTCATATGCTCAAGTATTAACAACATGTTATGGGATTACTGAAACAGAAAATTATGTTGATTTCTGAATGTGCAGAAAATAAAGAATTGCAGGAATTATTGCATGCAGTAGAACAAGTTGGAAAGCATTCTTTGCATTGTGGTTTTGATTCCTTAGAGGCCTCCTGCAGGGCCGCAGTTACTGGATCTGTGATTAGGAGGCACACCTGGCTAAAAGAGCAAAATTTGCCTGATCATGTTAAAGCTAAATTGCTGGATGCACCTTTACAGCATGATACTCTGGTATTAAGGCACAAGAGGTTTTAAAGAAAATGGAAGACCAAACTGTAAAAGACTTCTTACAAGTGCAGCCACCAAGATTCAGTAGACACTGGCTTACAAACAAATTGGTCCTTTCCTGTGTCCGACAGAGCTCAACGGGGCAAATCCAGGCACCCCAAAGGTTCTAGATACCAGTCACAGGATTCTTACAGGTCAAAGCAATGGGGTGCTTCTACCTCCAAATCTGGAGGAAATAAATCCCAACCCTACAGTAAACAGTCTCAAAGACTTCCCTCTGCCATCACCAAGCACTTAACTTTTGGCAGCACCCTCGGGGGAAAATTTAACACTTTTATGCTCAAAATTGGCAGTTAACCCAGGACAAGTGGGTGTTAAACATAGTATCTCAGGGATACAGATTCCACTTCCACACACTGCTAATTGCAAACAGTTGACCAGATCTGCCAAAAAAGAATGAGCAGAGGCCCAGAAACAAAGTTACGACCCTCATGGATATGGGGGCTATTCAGCCAGTAACAGAACAGGAAAAAGGACAAGGGTTTTATTCAAGACTGTTCTTGGTACCCAGAAAAAACAAGGCCTGGCACCCAATACTGGATTTATCAATTTTGAACACATACCTGGGCATTCCAAAATTCAAAATGCTAACTTTGCAGCAGCTTCTGCCCATGCTGGGCAAGAACGCTTGGCTGGTGACATGAGATTTAAAAGAGGCATACCTGCATATCCCAATAAGGGAATCGTGCAGAAGATACCTCCGTTTCAAGGCTGGCTTTATGCACTGCCCTTTGGCTTATCTACTGCGCCCAGGGTCTTTACAAAGTGCCTGGCACCAGTATTGCATTTTGCAGACAAAGTATACAAATCTGTCCTTACTTGGGCGACTGTCTCATTCAAGCAGGGAACAAGGACATTCCTCAGCATCTGGCATTTGTGAAAAGGCTTCTAGCATGCCTAGGGTACACAATAAACAAAAAATCACAACTGGTACCCTCCCAAAAGATAACATTCGTGGGTGCAAGCTTTAATACAACTGCCCAGATGGCTTTCCTCACGCCAGACAAACAAAGTACCTTTATCTGCATTTTTTTTTTTTTTTAAAATACAGTATTTGATTTAAACTGTGTATGAAGGAGTGTTGAAGGAATTTTTAACTGAAGTTATTCTGCTCTTCAGTAACTTGAACTGAAGCTAGTGTTGGCTGAATTTTGTTATTTGCTAGTAATTACAGGTGTGGGGGTAGCCACATTCTTTGATTTCCTGTCCTTGCATATTTAAACTGGTGCACGTGAAATAATTCCTGCTTTAAAACCTCAGCTTGGCCAGCTAGAACTTGGTTATATTCAACTGGACGTATAAGAGAATTTAAGTACCTTAATCTGCATTTTTTTTTAAAAAAAATACAGTATTTGATTTAAACTGTGTATGAAGGAGTGTTGAAGGAATTTTTAACTGAAGTTATTCTGCTCTTCAGTAACTTGAACTGAAGCTAGTGTTGGCTGAATTTTGTTATTTGCTAGTAATTACAGGTGTGGGGGTAGCCACATTCTTTGATTTCCTGTCCTTGCATATTTAAACTGGTGCATGTCAAATAATTCCTGCTTTAAAACCTCAGCTTGGCCAGCTAGAACTTGGTTATATTCAACTGGACGTATAAGAGAATTTAAGTACCTTTATCTGCATTTTTTTTTAAAAAAAAAATACAGTATTTGATTTAAACTGTGTATGAAGGAGTGTTGAAGGAATTTTTAACTGAAGTTATTCTGCTCTTCAGTAGTGGCATTGAAACTGCCCGCCCCTCAGCCTGCCTCTGGGCCCATCTCATTTGCTCACTCAACTGAGTGCAGTGAGATCATATTCTGATTTCAGGCACTTCTACTGTGTACAAAGAGAGCATCTGGGAAATAGAAAAAAAAAAAAAAAAAAAATTAAGCTTATTTCCTGCCTTTCTTGTTAAGTGGTACAGACTATTTGTAGGCTTCTGAGCCCCCAAGCCCTTCTGTGTTTGAGGGAAGCCTTCTAGCTTGTTTTTTTTCTTATAACTAGCCAGTTTTCTAGTTTCAGCACTCAAATCTGTTTCTTTGATCTCAGCACTTGTTCAGAAAAAAAAAAAATTCATCTGCTTTTACTGTACTTGTGTTTCTACCTACTTCTTTTTACTTTTGCATCATCTTGAAATACTCAATTGTATTTATTACTGCTTGGTGTAACTCATTCTAAGCCTTTTGGTTTAAACACTTGGGCTTCGGACCAGTTAGTTGTTTTGCACTGGGAGGGTTTGTGGTCTGCATTGTTGTGGCAGAACAGGTAGCTTACATCCTTCTAGGTTGAGAACTGCTGATTGAGGGCTCAGTGTCTGTTATTCTAAAAGTGTATTAATTCTGGTTTAAGCACTTGGGCTTTCAAGCCAGTTATTTTACATTAAGAGTGGTCTGCACTCTTGTGGGAGGAGAGGCTGGACTCTGCCCTTCTGAGCTGGGAATTTCTGGTTAAAGGCTTATAGTGCATGCATATCTGAACTGTTTCTTACTGAAGTTGGTGCGCCTTGTTTGCTGTGGCATAGACTGGATTCGGGCCTGCTGGATCTGGCTTTGTTTGTGTAACTTGAGCACTAATCCAGACATTCTCTAAAGTATTCAATGGTATTTATTACTGCTTGGTTGTAACTTGATTAAAGTGTAGCTATCATTCTAGTCTTTTGGATTAAGCACTTGGGCTTCAGACCAGTTGTTAACATTAGGAAGGTTTGTGGCAAGCACTGTGGTGGCAGGACAGGTAGCTTTCATCCTAAGTTGGGAACTGCTGATTGAGAGCCCAGTGTCCAAGTGTATTAGTTCTGGTTTAGGCACTTGGGCTTCAGGCCAGTTATTTTACATTAAGAAGGTTTGTGGTCTGCACTCTTGTGGGAGAAGAGGCTGGACTCTGCCCTTCTGAGCTGGGAATTTCTGGTTAAAGGTTTATAGTGCCTGAATATTTGAACTGTATCTTACTGAAATTGGTACACCTTGTTTGCTCTAGCATAGACTAGATCCAGGCCTGCTGAATCTAGCTTTGTTTATATGCTTGTTGTTTGTTTGCTTGTTATTTCCCTGGAAGCTAATTCCACCTAATCGCAACTTCTCAGCTTCTGTGGATCACTAGTGATATCTGCATTGCTTACTGTACTTATTTCCTTGTTTCACTTGAAAGAAAGTTACTGTTTGTCGTTTTGCATTTAGTTACTTGTAACACATTGCACTCAAGTTACCTGGCACTTGCTCACTAAAGCAATTATATAAGTCAGCACTAAAAATTAAAAGCACTACACCCTCACTCCCCACTGGCCCTTGTTTTCAATTAAGGATTTCCCAATATTATTCTAGCATGTCCAAAGGTCAGTTGTCAATCTCCTCTCCGGTCCAGCTGGTGAATCTGGGAATCTTGAGGCAATGTTATAACTGCCTCATGTACACAGACAACCCTCTCCTCCTCCCACATAACACAAATACTTGCGAGGGATGCAGCTATTTAGCCAAACTGGAGGCTGAGCTCTTTCAACTCAGGACTGGCAAGACCAGACAGGAGGAGAAGGCAACTACACACACCACAAAACCAGCCTCACATAGTGCTACCACTCCACTGAATCAAACACATAAACACACAAAGACATAGTCGGAGGCTCTGAGTAAAAATTTACCTAAACAGCAGAGGCCTCCAAAGCAGACACCCAAACAACTGCTACCTCAAGACACAACTGCTACCACAAGCAACACATAAACCACAAAAGCAGTGTGCAAAGCAGTCACAGCCCTTAAGGCCAAATACAACACCAAACATACTTGTCATAGGTGACTCCATAGTCAGACACACTGACGTCCCACTCACCAGGCTGAACAAGGAGAGGGTCACAGTAAGCTGCCTATCGGGCGCTAGCATCCGCCACATAACACAAGCACTCGGGTCACTCCATGGCAAGTACAAATATGACACAGTCATTGTCCATGCTGGTGTGAACGACCGAGGCGCACCTCCCTGGACTACATGAAAAGAGACATAGAGGAGCTCTCTGATTATGTAGCCCAGGCAGGTATGACCCTAACCCTGAGCAGTATCCTTCCTTCACCAAGAATGATGCCACAATATAGAGACAAGATGATCAGCTTTAACAATTGGCTTAATGTCTGGTGTCATTCAAAGGGGATCCAGTGTCTGTCTGCCTGGGATGACATGCTTGACAAGCCACGCTGCTTCACAAGGGGCTTGCACCTGTCACCCCTGGGATTCGGATATTGGCTAAGGCTCTTGCCACCCCATAGTGCCTTTTTAGGCAAGGCTCAAATTCTAAACCTACCACCCTAGAAAACAAAAATGGGAAGAAACTGAGGGTAATGCTGCTCAATGCCAGAAGTCTAAATCTCAAAATGCACGCACTCTAGGCCCTTCTCAGTATGGAGAACATCGATGTCTGTGCTGTAACTGAAACCTGGTTCAAGGCTCCTGAGAGCACCCCGGCACTATTAGGTTTTACCTCATATCATGCGTTCCGGCCCCAAAACCCGGACCACACCACAAAAGGAGGGGGTGTATCCATATTCATAAAGGATACCCACACCTCCAGGTTGGTGGCAACGCAAGCTCGGAAACCATCCAGGTACAACTAACCATAGGCAAAACTGCTCTACAAATTGTAGCATGCTACAGGCCACCCTCTCAAACTCAGGAAACACACACAGCCTTCCTGAAGACACTGGAGGGTATAAATGTATCTCCAAACACCATCATATTGGGTGACTTCAACTACCCGAATATAGACTGGGAACATTACTCAAGCCCTAACTTTCTAGCCCAACGGTTCCTGGAGTTCATAAATTCAAATGCCATGGAACAGCTAGTCACTGTTCCCACGAGAGGAGAAAATGTACTAGATCTCATTGTCACAAACATGGGGACAAAATGATCCACACCGGAAGTATATCCCTCATTGGTGAGATCTGATCATAAACTAATCTCACTGGAAATCCACATCCCGCCCCCACCCCAAACAAAAAAGACCATAGTGAAGAACTTCTCTAAAGCAAACTTCACACTACTCAAGACTGGTGTGGTATCCTTCAAGGCCCCTGAGCCAGAGGAAACCACAACCCAAGCTGAAGCCCTTACAAATGCCTTCTATGAACACCTCCAGGACTGCATGGATCAGGCAATCCCAAATAAAACCAAGACTCTTTCCACAAAGGGCAAACGTCCAGTCTGGTGGACCCCAGCCATTAACAAACTTTACAATAAGAGGAGAAGGCTATTACATGATAGAACAAAATCCATAAAAGGGAAGTCACCCCTGATCATTATTAGTAAAAAAATACGAGCACTCATAAAATCAACTAAGGCCAATTTTGAGAGAAAAATTGCCATGGATTCAAAGGACAATCATAAGGCCTTTTTCAGCTTTGTTAGGAACCTGGGTGGAAACTCCCAGATATGCTCAGAATTAGTCCAAAATGATACAAAATCACTGAACCCACAGACATTGCCAACATACTGGCAGACAGGTTCAGTGCAAACTTCACCCCTCTCCCCTAAAGGAGAGATAACTATCCCAGCAGTGTAGCCTCCCGGACATCTCAAATGCGCAGGTGAAAGCTGCTCTCTCTAAAGCTAAAAACACAGCATCAATGGGACCGGATGGTGTCCCCGGCTGTGTGCTACACGAGCTAAATGAGGAATTAAACCCGCACATAAGGCAGCTGTTTAATCTCAGCCTTACCACAGGATACGTGCCCAAAGAGTGGCGTACGGCAACTGTGGTCCCACTCCACAAAGGCTGCGCCTCTACGGACCCTGGTAATTACCGCCGCATAAGCTTAACAAGTCTAGTCTGCAAAGCTATGGAGAGGATCATAATGGAGCTCATAAACAAAGATATAGGGGACTTGCAGACATTGGACCCGACCCAGTTTGGCTTTGTGAAGGGAAGATCATGCCTTTTGAACTTGGTCGACTTCTTCGAAACAGTCACCAAGGCCATTGATGAGGGAAAGGCAGTCCATACAGCCTACCTTGACCTTGCAAGGCTTTCGACACAATACCCCACTCGGTATTGTAGAAAAACTTACCAGCTTAAATGTAAACCCATATGTCACAAGATGGGTTGCAAACTGGCTTAGGGACAGAACCCACAGGGTTAGAGGTGCTGGCGCTGTGTCAGACTCCAAGCGGTCACAAGTGGTGTCCCACAGGGCTCGGTCCTTGGCCCCTATTGTTTGGCATCTACTTCTCAGAAGTACAGGCCAACATGGGAGGACTTTGGCTGACAAAGTTTGCAGACGACTGCAAACTGGGCGCCATAGTGGAAAGTGCATCGGACACGGATATCCTTCAGAAGGGACTCACGGAAACAGATAGCTGGTGCCAGAGCCATGGCCTGAAGTTAAACGCCAAAAAATATATAGTCATAGCCTTCGGGAAAAACAAGGTAACCCCAAGCTACCATATAGGTGGCAATCCACTAAGCACAGAAGAGGTTATCAGGGACCTGGGGACCCAGGTTGACAGTGGCCTTTCTTTTGGCACTCACGTTGCTAAAGTGGTTAGAAAGACCTTCTACATTGCCCACCTGATCATGAAGGGATTCACATCCAGATCTAGTGAGGTCATTGTTCCCCTGTACTCTTCACTTATCAGACCAATGATCGAGTATAATGCCCCATTCGGGATGTATCTCACCCGACATCTGCAGCAATTGGAGAGACCCCAAAAGTTCCTCACCAAAAGGATAAAGGGACTCCAAAATCTGTCATATGCTGCCAGATTGAAGAAACTCCAGCTCTATTCAGTCGCATACCGTCTGCTCAGAGGTGGTGACATGTGCCTGACATACAAGGCCATGTCCAACCCGGAATTAATGGACATGCTCCACCTCAAAAAATCCAAATCCACCAAAACCAATAGAGCAAGCGACTTAAACCTTAGCACGGATATAAATAGGACGTGCTGGAGGGATAGATTTATCACTCGGAGACCCCCTATGCTGTGTAATAAAATCCCGGTCCATGTGAGGCAGAGCACCTCGCTGACTCTGTTCAAGAGAAATCTAGACCTGTGGATGGGAGATCGTAGGTTTACCCCGGGAATCATCTCTGTGTTACTGCTGGACAGAGGCACAACAAACTAATGGGCACAGTATTTTTTCATATAAGGGGTGGCGTAAGCCACAAAAATTTGGGCTAGGCTTATAAATGCCTTAGGGCAGATAGCCTAGTATAAACCTATGAACCTATGAACTACTTACTTCAAACTGATGGCAACAAACACCCAGTTATCTGCAAGACAAACTCTGCAGGCTTTGGGGTTCATGGCATCCTGCATTCTACGGATTTCCATATGCAAGACTGCATATGAGGAAACTACAGTGGTACCTAAAAAGTTTATGGAGTCAGCATTGTCAGTCTGGAAACAGTGATTCCTCTCAATCCCTGCCTACAACAGGAGTTTCTATGGTAGGCAAAGGCATGTCCCCAAAACATGGGACGGGCTTTCACTCTACCCCCTGCCAGCCAAACCTTGACAGACACATTAGATTATGCATGGAGGGGGCCCACCTGTTGGGAAGATGCATTCAGGGCATATGGACCCCAAAACAAATGCATCTGCATATCAGCTAGAAAGAGATGTTAGCTGTTCAAAATGCCCTGACAACCTTCAAGGACTTACTTCATCCAGGAAAACTACTGATAAAGACTGACAACACCACTGTTATGTGGTACATAAACAAGCAGGGTGGCACGCTCCTACCCCCTTTGCAGACTAGCCATGGCACTGTGGGACACAACCTTGACTTACCAAGTACATCTTCAAGCTCAATTCCTGCCAGGAAAGCAAAATACTCTGGCAGACTATTTAAGCAGAAACCTTATGGACCCATACGAGTGGAAACCAGATCCACAAGTCTTCAGCATGATAAAGAAATGGGGGAGCCCGGACCTAGACCTATTTGCCTCCTCTCGGAATTATCAACTGGAAAAATTCTGCACAAGGACTTATCACAGACAAGCATGGAAAATGGATGCCCTATCCTTCAGTTGGAAAAACCTATCAGTTTATGCCTTTCCTCCTGCCTCTTCTTCCCAAGGTCCTACTAAAAGTCAGACAAGAAAAACCAAAGATGATACTAATTGTCCCGGACTAGCCCCACCAATACCGGTACCCAATCCTAAGGAACATGTCTCCATTCCCAGCTTGGTACTTGCCTCAAATACCTCACTTACTGTCCCAGCAAAACAATCAGATCCTGCACAATCGGCTCCAAACACTGAACCTGGCAGCATGGCTGATCATGTAGTTATTCAAACATCACCTCTCAGTAAAGCTGTGATGGATGTCATTTTTGGAAGCCAGAAGACCTAGTACTAGAAAATCTTATGCTGATAAATGGAAGAGATTCTGTGCTTGGAAGCAGGCACATGGAACTGACACAGCAGAGCCAAATATTCCTCAAATTTTACAATACTTGACTGAGATGTTTGACAAAGGCCTATCTTTTTCATCAATAAAAATACATACCTCTGCCATCTCGGCTCATTACAACTCCGAGCCACCAATCTTTTCTCATCCTTTACTAAAGCAATATCTTAGAGGGGCCAAAAATTTAAGGCCTCCCAGAAGATCACCAATTCCTGCATGGGACCTGAATTATGTGTTGGAAAAGCTCACCCTGCCTCCATTTGAACCAGCTGCTACTGCAGATCTAAAGTTCTTATGGAAAACAGCTCTGCTCCTGGCAATTACTTCAGCAAGAAGGGTCTCAGAGAGCTACAGGCCCTCATGGCTGTGGAGCCTTTTATCATATTTTACTCCGACAGGGTGTCCACCAGGACCAAGCCTTCATTTATGCCTAAGGTGGTTTCCAGTATGGCACTTAACCAAACTATTCATCTGCCAACTTTTTATCCAAATCCGCAGAACAAGGGGAGCAGATTCTGCATTCCTTGGACGACACAGACCACTAAGATTCTACTTGAGCAGGACTAAAGCTCTAAGAAAAACTGAGCAGTTACTAGTGACATTTGCTGCAGGATCAGAGGGAAAGGCGATTTCAAAGCAGACTATTTCAAAGTGGATAAGCCACTGCATGCTTTCTGCTATTTACACCATGGCAAACTGGTGCCCAAGGGCATTAGGTCTCATTCCACCAGGGCTGCAGCTACGTCAGCAGCTTTTCTCAGATGGGTACCAACCAAAGACATTCTAGAGGCTGCTACTTGAAGTTCTGTTCACACTTTTACAAAGCATTATCATTTGCCTCTGTGCTCTAAGTCCAGGGCAGGCTTTGCCACTGCAGTTCTGCAGGGCCTTATAGCCACCCCTAATGCAGTTTAGCTCCAGCCTTCCATCCACAGCTTTTGGGATTCTACCCAAATGTAATGACTGCAACAGTGAAACATGAAGAACATAGTACATTTGTGTACACTTACCATAAATGTAGATGTTAGAGTGTATTCACTGTTGCAGTCCACGTTACCCGCCCGCCATCTCCCCGTCATTCTGGAGTTTCTCTTTCCTTTACTATCTTCTACAGCCTTTGTGGTGTATTTGCTTGTAGATGAAGGTAAAGTTTGTATTGTTGCGTGTATATATATATATCTAATATATATATATTTTTGCTACACATTTGGGGGGCACCTGACATCTGGGGCAAGAAAAACTAAAGAAAATGGTGTCTGCTGCCCGTTTTATACCCCTGACGACCTGACGTCGTGGAAGAGGAGACGGCAACTGACGAGGACCCAAGACTTTGGAATTCATGCCACTGAGGGCAACCTGCCAGCAGATTACCCTAATGTAATGACTGCAACAGTGAATACACTCTATCATCTACATTTATGGTAAGTGTACCCAACTGTACTTTTTTACTCCACAATATTTCTGGTTCCTAGGAAGGAGGGCATTTGGAAGCCAATTCTAGACCTTTCCCAGTTCAACACCTTTTTCAAGATTCCTTTCAGATGTTGCATGTTCAAACATTATTTCCTTCTTCTCTTCCCTAGGCTTTTCTGGTCTCTCTGGATCTCATGGATGCCTACGTTCATATCTCCATCCATTCCCTTTTCAGGAATTTTTTACATTTCTGTGTTTCATTCTTACATTTACAGTTCTCTGCTTTGCCTTTTGGCACCTCTACTGCCCAAAGGGTCTGCACCAAATGTCTCACTCCTGTCATTGCTTTTTGTGGAATGCGAACAGTCACATCTTTTCTTAAATGAATGATCTGCTCATTCAAAGCTGCCACCTCTGAGGCTCTGCTTCAAAACCTCCATTTCACTATTTCCCTGTTACAGAGCCTGGGGTTCGTAAATTTTCAAAAAATCAGTTGACCTCCTTCTCAGAATTATGTTTTCTTTGACTGCAGAATCCAGAAAATTCCCATGCTGGAATCCCTGCCCATCCCCAAGGGTCCTATCTCTTTTTGCCTTTTTCAGTCTCTTCCTCTGGAATTAGTCACAGCCAGGGACTTTTTCAAGGCCATCTGGTTTATTGCTTCCACCATTCCCATGCTTCCTCTGGTCAGGCTCCATATGAGAAAGCTGCAGTGGTACCTCAAGTCATTGTGGCTTCAACATTGCCACCCCTGTACTTCCCAGTCCCCTTCCTTCTCTCTCTCAAGGTAGAGCTTCAGTGGTAGATTCATCAGCTCTTTCTCAACCTGGTAGCTTTTGCTTCAGCCCCAACTCGAGCTCTTTACAGCTGCCTCTGACAGCGCATGGGCAGGCCTCTCTCGCTTTTTTCATTGTTCAAAGTCTCTGGCCTCTGCAGGAGAGGTCCATACCACATCAGCATAAAAGAGATGAGGGCCCTGCTTCTTTCCCTTCAGACTTTTCATTCAATTTTTCATCCTGGCCCCTCAAAATTTTTACAGACACAACCACTGTGATGTGGTATGTCAATAGTCAAGGGGTACAAGGTCTTATCTTCTTTGCAGGCAAGCTCTTCAGGTCTGAGATTTAGCTGCCCAGTATCAAGAGACGCTCAGGCAGTTTACATTCCCTCAGAGCACAATCTAGTGGCAGACTCTTTGAACAGGTCCGGCACCCAGGCTCATGGATGGATACTTCACAGATATGTATTACTGGACATAGCTCATTGGTGAGGTATTCCTGTGGTAGATCTTTTTGCTTCTCTTCTGAACAGACGACTTCCTCTGCTCTGTTTTCAGAGTCCAAGTTCCAAAACCATGAGGAAACTACAGTGGTACCTAAAAAGTTTATGGAGTCAGCATTGTCAGTCTGGAAACAGTGATTCCTCTCAATCCCTGCCTACAACAGGAGTTTCTATGGTAGGCAAAGGCATGTCCCCAAAACATGGGACGGGCTTTCACTCTACCCCCTGCCAGCCAAACCTTGACAGACACATTAGATTATGCATGGAGGGGGCCCACCTGTTGGGAAGATGCATTCAGGGCATATGGACCCCAAAACAAATGCATCTGCATATCAGCTAGAAAGAGATGTTAGCTGTTCAAAATGCCCTGACAACCTTCAAGGACTTACTTCATCCAGGAAAACTACTGATAAAGACTGACAACACCACTGTTATGTGGTACATAAACAAGCAGGGTGGCACGCACTCCTACCCCCTTTGCAGACTAGCCATGGCACTGTGGGACACAACCTTGACTTACCAAGTACATCTTCAAGCTCAATTCCTGCCAGGAAAGCAAAATACTCTGGCAGACTATTTAAGCAGAAACCTTATGGACCCGCACGAGTGGAAACCAGATCCACAAGTCTTCAGCATGATAAAGAAATGGGGGAGCCCGGACCTAGACCTATTTGCCTCCTCTCGGAATTATCAACTGGAAAAATTCTGCACAAGGACTTATCACAGACAAGCATGGAAAATGGATGCCCTATCCTTCAGTTGGAAAAACCTATCAGTTTATGCCTTTCCTCGTCTGCCTCTTCTTCCCAAGGTCCTACTAAAAGTCAGACAAGAAAAACCAAAGATGATACTAATTGTCCCGGACTAGCCCCACCAATACCGGTACCCAATCCTAAGGAACATGTCTCCATTCCCAGCTTGGTACTTGCCTCAAATACCTCACTTACTGTCCCAGCAAAACAATCAGATCCTGCACAATCGGCTCCAAACACTGAACCTGGCAGCATGGCTGATCATGTAGTTATTCAAACATCACCTCTCAGTAAAGCTGTGATGGATGTCATTTTTGGAAGCCAGAAGACCTAGTACTAGAAAATCTTATGCTGATAAATGGAAGAGATTCTGTGCTTGGAAGCAGGCACATGGAACTGACACAGCAGAGCCAAATATTCCTCAAATTTTACAATACTTGACTGAGATGTTTGACAAAGGCCTATCTTTTTCATCAATAAAAATACATACCTCTGCCATCTCGGCTCATTACAACTCCGAGCCACCAATCTTTTCTCATCCTTTACTAAAGCAATATCTTAGAGGGGCCAAAAATTTAAGGCCTCCCAGAAGATCACCAATTCCTGCATGGGACCTGAATTATGTGTTGGAAAAGCTCACCCTGCCTCCATTTGAACCAGCTGCTACTGCAGATCTAAAGTTCTTATGGAAAACAGCTCTGCTCCTGGCAATTACTTCAGCAAGAAGGGTCTCAGAGAGCTACAGGCCCTCATGGCTGTGGAGCCTTTTATCATATTTTACTCCGACAGGGTGTCCACCAGGACCAAGCCTTCATTTATGCCTAAGGTGGTTTCCAGTATGGCACTTAACCAAACTATTCATCTGCCAACTTTTATCCAAATCCGCAGAACAAGGGGGAGCAGATTCTGCATTCCTTGGACGTACACAGACCACTAAGATTCTACTTGAGCAGGACTAAAGCTCTAAGAAAAACTGAGCAGTTACTAGTGACATTTGCTGCAGGATCAGAGGGAAAGGCGATTTCAAAGCAGACTATTTCAAAGTGGATAAGCCACTGCATTCGTTTCTGCTATTTACACCATGGCAAACTGGTGCCCAAGGGCATTAGGTCTCATTCCACCAGGGCTGCAGCTACGTCAGCAGCTTTTCTCAGATGGGTACCAACCAAAGACATTCTAGAGGCTGCTACTTGAAGTTCTGTTCACACTTTTACAAAGCATTATCATTTGCCTCTGTGCTCTAAGTCCAGGGCAGGCTTTGCCACTGCAGTTCTGCAGGGCCTTATAGCCACCCCTAATGCAGTTTAGCTCCAGCCTTCCATCCACAGCTTTTGGGATTCTACCCAAATGTAATGACTGCAACAGTGAAACATGAAGAACATAGTACATTTGTGTACACTTACCATAAATGTAGATGTTAGAGTGTATTCACTGTTGCAGTCCACGTTACCCGCCCGCCATCTCCCCGTCATTCTGGAGTTTCTCTTTCCTTTACTATCTTCTACAGCCTTTGTGGTGTATTTGCTTGTAGATGAAGGTAAAGTTTGTATTGTTGCGTGTATATATATATATCTAATATATATATATTTTTGCTACACATTTGGGGGGCACCTGACATCTGGGGCAAGAAAAACTAAAGAAAATGGTGTCTGCTGCCCGTTTTATACCCCTGACGACCTGACGTCGTGGAAGAGGAGACGGCAACTGACGCAGGACCCAAGACTTTGGAATTCATGCCGACTGAGGGCAACCTGCCAGCAGATTACCCCTAATGTAATGACTGCAACAGTGAATACACTCTATCATCTACATTTATGGTAAGTGTACCCAACTGTACTTTTTTACTCCACAATATTTCTGGTTCCTAGGAAGGAGGGCATTTGGAAGCCAATTCTAGACCTTTCCCAGTTCAACACCTTTTTCAAGATTCCTTTCAGATGTTGCATGTTCAAACATTATTTCCTTCTTCTCTTCCCTAGGCTTTTCTGGTCTCTCTGGATCTCATGGATGCCTACGTTCATATCTCCATCCATTCCCTTTTCAGGAATTTTTTACATTTCTGTGTTTCATTCTTACATTTACAGTTCTCTGCTTTGCCTTTTGGCACCTCTACTGCCCAAAGGGTCTGCACCAAATGTCTCACTCCTGTCATTGCTTTTTGTGGAATGCGAACAGTCACATCTTTTCTTAAATGAATGATCTGCTCATTCAAAGCTGCCACCTCTGAGGCTCTGCTTCAAAACCTCCATTTCACTATTTCCCTGTTACAGAGCCTGGGGTTCAGAATTTTCAAAAAATCAGTTGACCTCCTTCTCAGAATTATGTTTTCTTTGACTGCAGAATCCAGAAAATTCCCATGCTGGAATCCCTGCCCATCCCCAAGGGTCCTATCTCTTTTTGCCTTTTTCAGTCTCTTCCTCTGGAATTAGTCACAGCCAGGGACTTTTTCAAGGCCATCTGGTTTATTGCTTCCACCATTCCCATGCTTCCTCTGGTCAGGCTCCATATGAGAAAGCTGCAGTGGTACCTCAAGTCATTGTGGCTTCAACATTGCCACCCCTGTACTTCCCAGTCCCCTTCCTTCTCTCTCTCAAGGTAGAGCTTCAGTGGTAGATTCATCAGCTCTTTCTCAACCCGGGGTAGCTTTTCGAAGCTTCAGCCCCAACTCGAGCTCTTTACAGATGCCTCTGACAGGGGATGGGCAGGCCTCTTTCGTTTTTTTCATTGTTCAAAGTCTCTGGCCTCTGCAGGAGAGGTCCATACCACATCAGCATAAAAGAGATGAGGGCCCTGCTTCTTTCCCTTCAGACTTTTCATTCAATTTTTCATCCTGGCCCCTCAAAATTTTTACAGACACAACCACTGTGATGTGGTATGTCAATAGTCAAGGGGTACAAGGTCTTATCTTCTTTGCAGGCAAGCTCTTCAGGTCTGAGATTTAGCTGCCCAGTATCAAGAGACGCTTCAGGCAGTTTACATTCCCTCAGAGCACAATCTAGTGGCAGACTCTTTGAACAGGTCCGGCACCCAGGCTCATGGATGGATACTTCACAGATATGTATTACTGGACATAGCTCATTGGTGAGGTATTCCTGTGGTAGATCTTTTTGCTTCTCTTCTGAACAGACGACTTCCTCTGCTCTGTTTTCAGAGTCCGAAGTCCTGTGGCTTGGAAAGTGGATGTCCTGTTTTTTTTTTTCCTTGGAAGGGGATATTTCTGTATGCCTTTCATCCCCTTCCTCTGCTTCCAAGGGTCTTGCCCAAGATCAGACAAGACTCCCCCCAAAATCTTGCTAGAGATGCCTTTTTGGCCCAGACTGCATTGGTGGTTCCTCATTCTTGTTTTCCAGAGACCATCACCACAAGTTACCCCACCAAGTGGAACTTGTCACAAAAGAGAAGGGGTCACTTATCCATTCTCACTTGTCTACTCTCAACTGATGCTGTGGTTGATGGTTTTAATCCTTCTTAGGCACCTCTTTTCTGAGGATGTGCTTTGGGTTCTGCAGGAGTTCAGGAACTCCATTACCAGGAAATCGTATTTGTCCAAATGGAAGAGATTTTCCATCTAGTGCTTCTCTCAACCAGGATCCCTTATCTGTGCAGGTTCCTATGGTTCTCTTATTTGTATGGTCTGCTGCATGCTGTGTTAGCATATTCTTCACTTAAAGCTCACTTGTCAGCAATTTCTGCATGTGTGTCCTTCGCTCGGCCTCTGGCATCTAGATTTGAAGTCAAGCATTTTCTTAAAGGGCGTCTGTCCTATCAGGTCTCCAGGAAACCTATTCTGCCTTCCTGGGACCTCAGTTTTGTCCTTGAAAATTTGACTCCGGGCTCCTTTTGAGCCTGCTGCTTCAGCTTACAACATTGTACTTGGAAGACTGATCTTTTAATCTTCACTTCAGCTAAGAGAGTATCTGAGCTTCATGCTCTTATGGCTGTTTCTCCCTTTTTATTTTTTCACAGGGACAGGGTGTCTCTTCGTACTAATCCTCCTTTCATGCCCAAGGTGGTCAGTGAGTGATCTTTTAATCAGTCTATTAATTTGCCTTCTGTTTTTTTGTTCTCTGCAGTCTGCCAGTGAGAAGGTTATTTACACCTCTGATTTGTATCGACAGCTCAGATATTTAGATAAAACCTAAGGATATTCGCAAATATGAGCAACTTTATTTCCTTTCATCCCAGATCTTTGAGTTTGGCTGTTTCTAAGAAAGCCATCTCATCCTAGATTTCTAAGGCCATTTCTTTTCGTTATACTTTTCATGGTAAATGTCTTTTCTCATTGTTAAAGGCTCATTTTACAAGATCTGTTGCTTCTTCTGGTGCTTTTTCCAAGGGACTGGATACCAATTCCATCCTTGAGTCTGCTGCATGGACTTCTGTCAATACCTTCACTAAGCACTACAAGTTCGATATTATTTGCAGGGCTAGAGCTGGCTTTGCCAGGGCTATATTGCTTGAGTTTCTGGAGGGCTCTTCAGTGCCATCCTTCTCCCAGTTCCTCTTGAGCTTTCATACTTTCCTTTACATAAAGAATACTACAACAGTGATATAAAAGGACATAGTACAGTTCTGTAAAATCTTAACAGTAGATGTACTTCTCTTTACTGTTGCTCTCTCACTCTTACGCCCTCTGCTCTGTTCTTGCCTTCGTGGCCAGCGATTCTTTTCTCTTTCCCCCTTCTGGATGCACATGTTCCTCCTGGGGTGTTTTCACTTCAGAAGTGTGTGCACATCACCTTTATGCCCTACAGCTTATACTGGGAGAGTAGGTGTGATGTAGGGTACCTGTAAATACTAAAGGCTTTGATGTACTGGCCCGACTTTGGGCTATCCTTGGCAGCAGTTCTCTCTCATAAGGAATACTGAAACAATGAAGAGAAGAAGGACATCTACTTTTATGATAAGATTTTACAGAACTGTACTTTTTCATTGCATTCTTAAACATCTGTATGCTATTATCCTGTACTTGCTTTGTTTTAAGTTGCATTTTTATACTGGTGTAAGGGCTGCTGTTCTGCATTTGTAGTGCTGTAAATGCACTGTATCTACTGCTCCGATGTTTTTTTTTTAGTCTGATTCAACATGTTGGCTGTCTTATCTGGCCGGATACGACCTCTGCACTTTATACCAAAGCTTTTCTGACTCCTTCAATACCCACAATTGCCCTCTCCCGCCCGAATTACCTGACTAAACCAGACATGTAGACAGAGAGCTCCATCATTTTTCATAAGTGAAAACTTTGGTTTACTATTATATACCCGAAATGTACTCTGTTGACTGGTCACATGGTTGACCGAAATTGTGCGAAATTCACAATATCGAACACCGAAATTGCCGAAGTACATGTCTACCTAGGGATGGGTTTTAACATGGGTCTAGATAGGGGCAGATGTGTATTTTATCAGTGCGTTTGACATTGCCTACGGTCGACATTCCGATTTTCAAACGAAGTGGCGTCGACTGACTTCGTTTCGAATAAATGGTAGTAAACCGAAAACTTTTCCTCCCTTTTCAGAATTTTGTTAGGTTATTGGTTAAAAATTAGAGTGGTGTGATTTTTCAGATTTTTATACTGTGCATTCTTAAATGTAGTGTTAAGATATTTCAAGTAAATTAGTTGTTTATAGAGAACTCCTAGTTCAGATTTGCATACATTTTTATTGTTGTTTCTTGTAATGTCAACAGGTGTTAAGAAGTGTTCCTCCTATGGGCATCCCTGAAGACCCACACTTTCAGTGTGTCTTCTGTTTGGGGACTTCCCACTTGCAGGATTTGTGCTGCGATAGGCTTTAGATCCATCCAAGGGAGAAGTGAACAACTAATCTTAAAAGCCCCCACACCCTCAGACAGGGTCCAAAATGTCTTGGGACCCAAAAGCAACCATCTCTTCTCCTTCCTCCTTGACAAGAGAAGACAAGGAAAGGGAAAGATTGAAGGAAAATGAGAAAAGGCTCGAGACAAAGCAGAGAAAAATGTAAAGAAGAGAGACCCAAGGATCGCTCTGATAAATCTCAGGAATGTCTCCCAACCCCGCAGGTATTGTGGGTCCATTGCCTAATGTTTCCTGACAGTTGGATTCTACTGATGTTTTTTGTGATTCACTGTTGCAGTCATCACATTTGGGTCATCTGCCTGCAGGTAGCCCTCAGTCGGCCTGAGTACCATAGTCTTGGGATTTCTGAATCGGATGCTGTCGCTTCTTCCATGATGTCAGGTTGTCAGGGGTATAGAACATGCAGCCGACACCATTACATCAGTCTTTCTTGCCGTCCGATGCCCGAATCAGAAGCAGTTCGCAAGTGCCAGTCGGCCGCCTCCTGAAATTTTCATTTTTTCGAGTTTCAGACCTGAAGTCTTCTAAAAGAGAAGTACTCCATTGGGGATGCTTTTTTTTGCTCTAACCGATGTTGGAAAAAATTAATAATTATCTTGCCTGTGGAAAGCAAATACCTCACAGAAATTTTTATTCTTACTGCATCACCTGTTTAGGCCCAGACCACGATGTCCCTCACTGTCGGTTTTGTGCCTTGTTCAACACCTGAACTATTCGTTGTTGGGCAATTTTTGTAGCTAAATTCTTTTGCTCTCTATCTCCATACTCCAAAATGGTTTCAATAAGCCATCCGACTACCGATCTTCCGGAAAAAAAAAACGCAAGGATAAAGACAGAGACCGCATTGGTCCAATTCGGCTGACGGCTCTACCGTTAAGCTAGTCGCCAGTCCACCTGTACTCAGTGAGGCGCTTTCGCAACCCCCGATTACCCGCTTCTACAGATTCGCAGGCCTCTACTGAGACCCATTCAGAGTCTGGTATGCCGCAAGATGCTACTTCGACTATGGAACCTGTGGATGTCTCTACTTTGGATAGGTCCAGAGCAGCTATGCAGGCACAGGCTTCTGAAGGTGCATTCAGGCCTTCTGATTTACATATTAAACCGATGACTTCATTTCAAACCAAAAATACCGAATTTCTCAGGCCTAGAGTTCGCACTACGCCTAGGAAACAGATGACGAAAGCGCATTCTCAGGCCCACATGCCACAAAAACAAATGTTTAGAATGGCTGAAGACCTCATTACCTTTAATTACGGGAAGTCAGCCTTCCCCCTCAGAGATCAAGAACGGATTTTCCTTCTGATTCTTCTGATCAGGAATCTGATATCTCTGATCCTTCTAACTACCAGGATATACCCTTATCTACCTATGAGGATTCGGATGCAGAGGATTCCATTCCCTCTGCTTCCCCCTCCAGAAGATTTTTCTTTTGGTGAAACCTTGCATATACCCTTGGGGAAGAGCATTTCCTCTGGGAGAGCCAGGACTACACTCAGTCCAAAAAGAGACTCGGGGAATTTTTAAACTTGCCTCCGCACAGGCCTCTAGCTATCCCACCTGTTCCGGAAATTGTAGATGAGGTCTTCTTGGAATCCAGCCTTACCCCCTGATACTTTGCCTCCAGCTCCCAGGAAACCTGATAGGTACTATAGAGTACCTGACTCTCTCAAATTCCTTTTTAAGAATCCTACTGCAGATCCAGAGACCATTTCCCAGGGACCTAAAGGCATTAAGGCTATAACTGCCAAAAATCCTACCCCTTCGGACAGGGATTTTAGGGCTTTAGACAGATTGGGTAATAAGGTATACACCTCTGCTACTCTTGCCATTAGGGCCTTAAATTGCCAGTTTCATATATTAAAGCATTAGCAGCATATTATGGAGCTAATTAAACAGAGAATGATGTTGATTACTGATTGTGCAGAACACAAAGATTTACAAGAGTTAATGCATTCTGCTAACCAAGTTGGTAAATATACTTTGCAATGTGGGTTTGATGCCTCAGAAGCATCTTGCAGGGCTGCAGTCACTGGGTCTGTTCTTAGGCATGCTTGGCTTAAGGAACAAAACTTGCCAGATCATGTCAAAGCAAAGTTACTGGATGCACCATTAAACCAAGAGCGTTTATTTGATAATAAAGCAGAAGATGTCCTCAAAAGAATGGAGGAGAAAGCTAAATCTATGCAAACTGTTAAAGATCTCTTACAAGTACAGCCATCTAGATTCAGTAGGCATTGGCCTTCAGATAACTGGACTTTTCCAGTCCCTTCCAGGCCTTCAGTCCAAGCCCAGGGGCAGCAGACCACCAAGACTTCAGTCTCCGGTTCTGCACAGATGTAAGCAATGGACTGCTCCCACATCCAAAACAGGGAGTAGTAAACCACCATCCTATGGTAAAATGGCACAATGACTTATCCTTACCTCTTCCAAGCCTTGCACCTTTAGGAGGGAAACTTGCCCTGCATGCCAAAAACTGGGAATACATTACCCAAGACAGATGGATCTTAAACATTTGTTTCCCAGGGATACAGATTCCACTTCCACTCGCTCCTAACCCTAAGTGGATGGCCAGACCTCCCCCCAAACCAGTGGGCAGAGGCCCAAAAGCAAGTACTTTCTCTTCTTAGCATCAAGGCTATTCAGCCTGTCCCAGCAGAACAAAAGGGACAAGGTTTTTATTCCAGACTGTTTCTGGTTCCCAGAAAAGAAAACTCTTGGCGTCGTATCCTGGATCTGTCTATTCTCAACACCTTTCTGGTCATTCCAAAATTCAAAATGCTAACTCTCCAACACCTGCTTCCTATGCTAGCCAAGGACTCCTGGCTAGCAACTCTAGACTTAAAAGAAGCCCATCTGCACATCCCCATAAGGGAATCTTGCAGGAAATGCCTACGCTTCAGAGCAGGCTCTATGCACCATCAGTTCTCTGTACTTCCCTTTGGCTTATCTCCTGTGCCCAGGGTATTCACAAAGTGCCAAGCTCCAGCCATTGCATATTGCAGGCAGAAAAGCCTTCTGATTTACCCATACTTAGACGATTGCCTGATTCAGGCAGACAGTCAGGACTTGCTCCTACAGCACTTGGCATTTGTAGAGAGACTTCTAACTTCACTGGGGTACACCATCAACGAAAAGAAGTCACAGCTGCTACCCAGCCAACAGGTTGTATTCCTGAGAGCAAACTTGAACACAACTTCCCAGATGGCATTCCTCACTCCAAATAAACAAATTTATTTTAAAACTGCTTCAATCTACTGGCCACCAAAACCTGGCCATCTGCAAGAAAAATACTGCAAGCCCTGGGGTTCATGGCATCTTGTATTCTATTGATTCCATATGCAAGACTGCACATGAGGAAACTTCAGTGGTACCTAAATAGTCTTTGGTGTCAACATTCTTTGGACCTGGAAACGATTCCTGTCATTCCTTGCATAAGGACAGAGTTGCTTTGGTGGGCAGAGGCCTGCAACCACAACAAGGGACTCCCTTTCACTCTACCACCTGACACCCAAACCCTAACAGACTTATCAGACTATGCATGGGGGGCTCACATAGGGCAGTGCATTCAGGGCAAGTGGAACCCAAAGCAAATGCACCTGCATATCCGTCAAAAAGAAATGTTAGCTGTACAGAATGCTCTGACAGACTTCAAAGGCCTTGTTCTTCCAGGACAACTATTGGTAAAGACAGACAACACCACAGTTATGTGGTACATAAACAAGCAGGGGGGAACCCATTCCTACCCATTCTGCAGATTAGCCATGGCTCTGAGGAACACAGCCTTGAGCAGCCAAGTGCACCTGCAAGCTCAATTCCTGCCAGGCAAACGACTTAAGCAGAAATCTTTTGGACCCACACAAGTGGAAACTGGAACCCAAAATATTCAAGCTTTGAGGCACAGGTGGGGGACACGAGGTGGACCTTTTTGCTTCCCCTTAGAACTATCGATTGAGCAAATGTTGCACCAGAACTCCCCACAGCCAAGCTTGGAAAGTGAATGCCCTGTCCTTCACCTGGGAAAACCTCTCAATCTATGCCTTTCCCCCTCTGCCCCTCCTCTCGAAGGTTCTACTAAAGATCAAACAGGACAAGCCAACAACTATCCTGATTGCACCAGACTGGCCATGCCAGCACTGGTACCCTCTTTTGCGCATCCTGACAATGCTGCCACCATGGCACCTGCCTCAGACCCCTTCCCTGCTGTCCCAGCAGGCGGACCAGATTCTGCACACTCAGCTACAGACCCTGAACCTAGCAGCCTGGCTCATCCACTGAATTCTTCTCCAGCAACTCTCAGTAAGCAAGTGCTGGATATCATTCTTGAGGCAAGGAGGCCTAGTACGAGAAAATCCTATTCGGAATAGTGGAAAAGATACTGCTCCTGGAGCCAGTCTCAGGGAATGGACACAACTGTGCCCAACTTACCTCATATACTAGATTACTTAGCAGAAATGCTCCACAAAGGCCTATCCTTCTCTTCAATTAAGCTCCATGCCTCTGCCATCTCAGCTCATTATAATACTGAGCCACCCCTTTTTTCTCATCCTCTGCTCAAACAGTTCCTGAGAGGAGCCAAGAATTTAAGACCCCCCCAGGAGAGCTCCCACTCCTGCCTGGGACCTTAACTTTGTACTGGAAAAGCTCATGCTTCCGCCCTTTGAACCTGCTGCCACAGCTGAGTTGAAATTTTTCTCGTGGAAAACAGCTTTACCTCTAGCCATCACTTCAGAAAGAAGAGTTTCTGAATTGCAGGCTCTTATGGCCATGGAACCCTTCGATGTCCTTCAAGGATGCATCTGCAGTCTTAACAAATGGGTTGTCCTGTCGTCAGGCAGCCCTTCGGTCGGCCGGATTCCAAAGTCTGGGTCTGGCTTCGGCTGGTGTCGCACTTCACCCGACGTCATCGCGGCAGTTCTTCGGGTATAAAGGCATCAGCTGACGCCATTTTCCTCCGTCTTTCTTGCCGCGTGGCGCCCGAAGCAGAAGCTGTTCGCAAGTGCCGGTCGGTCAGATCCAGAGATTACTACTACCGAATACTACTTCGAAGACTTCTATAAAGCTAAGTACCCCGTTGGGGACTCTTTCTTGCCTCAGCCGATGTCAGAGAAAGTTAATAACTGTTTATCTTGTGGGAAACAAATACCTCATAAAGATTTCCACTCCTATTGCATACATTGTTTAGGCCCAGACCACGACGTAGCAGCTTGTCTAGCCTGTGCTTCTTTTAACCAGCGGACGCTTAGACGTCGCTCTGATTTTGCTGAACAGATTTTCGGCTCCGATTTTGCCTACATTATGCCGTCGGATCCTCCGACTACGCAAATAACTAAAAAACGCAAAGAAAAGGACCGACACTCGCGGTCCGCGGCTTCGGCTGAAACCGCGGCTAAGCAATCCACGAGTGTCTCTGTTTCGGCCGAAACCGAGCAAGCGGTTCTTTCCTCAGCCGATAACTTGCCTTCTACCGAGGCCTCTTCTATTCTGGTAGAAACGGCTTCTGAAATCCAGCCTTCTGTTGCGATTTCACAGGAGTTATCAGACACCATTCCACTAGATATTTCTACTCCTGCACGTGGAGCTGCTAGGCCTCCTCCAGCTATGTCTATTAAGGCCTTTGCCAGGGCTAAAGCAGCCAAAACTTCCAAACCTGTGCCTGCCAAGCCCCCCTCTCACAGGCCCAGCACCAGCTCCCATATGCTTTCTTTGGCACAGGATCTCATAACTTTAATCCGTGGATCCCAGCCTCATCCAGACAGGGCCTCTCTCCCTCCTCCAGAAAAGAGGCCTAGAGCAGAGCCCCCTGAGCCAGTAGCCACAGATGATTCTTCTGATGATTCAGAACATTCAGATCCTCCTGAGGCTTCTTATTCTCCTTACGAAGACTCCGATGCTGAGGAGTCCATCCCTTCAGCCTCTCCTCCTGAGGAATTTTCCTTTGGGAAACCTTGCATGCTATGAGGGAACAATTTCAGTGGCAGGGCCAAGATTTCTCAGACTCAAGAAAAAGGCTTAGGATCTTTCTACACTTACCACAGCATAGGCCTTTAGCTATTCCTCCAGTTCTATCTGTTGTTGATGATGCATTTAATAATGCTTGCACCTCTCCTGATACTTTACCTCCGGCTCCTGCTAAACCAGATAGGTACTACAGAGTCCCGGACACTCATCACCACTTATATAAGGCCCCTTTTGCAGATCCAGAGACTATCTCCCAGGGCCCTAAAGCTGTAGCAGCTACTTCTTCTAAAAACCCCCTCTTCTCTGAAAGGGAATCCAGGTCCTTAGAGAGATGGGGTAAAAAAGTTTACACCTCTGCTACTTTGTCAGCTAGAGCTTTGAGCTGCCAATTTCATATGATTCAATATCAAGAGTTTATGCTTGACCAGTTGACTAAAAAGCTGTCCTCTGAAGAATCTTTAGATAAAAAGTATGTTCAAGAAATGTTACATAACATTCAGCAAGTTAGTAACCATTCTTTAAAATGTGGCTATGATGCACTGGAGGCTTCCTTTAGATCAGCCATGACGGGCACAGTTATCAGGAGGCATGCATGGTTGAAAGAACAGGCATTACCAGACCATGTCAAATCTAAGCTTTTGGATGCACCTATGGACAAGGTCAGTTTATTTGGTGCCCCCGCACAGCAGGTTCTGAAAAAGATGGAAGAGAAAGCAAAATCTGTGCAAACAGTAAAAGACTTCTTACAAGTTCAACCTCCTAGGTTTAGCAGGAATTGGCCCTCCAAGAATTGGTCCTTTCCGGAGTCCTCTAAGGCACAAAGAGGCAGGAATAGGCACTCTAGAGGCAGAAACCAATCCAGAGGTGCCTACAGGGGTCGCCAGTGGCAGGTTAACAACCAACGAGGCACGGATACAGCCACCACCACTACAACAACTCAATCACAGTGACTTGGCGGTGGCACCGCCTACCAGGGAACAACTAGAAGCACCCTTAGGCGGAAAGCTAACCTTATTTCCAAGAAACTGGCACTGCATTACAAGAGAAAAATGGATTTTGCAAACTATAGACCAAGGTTACAGGTTCCATTTCCATACTCTACCAGGAAAGAGAGGAATGCCAAACCTACCACCTACTCAAAGGGCAGAAGCTCTAAAACAAATATCTCAATTATTAAGAATGAGAGCTGTGGAAAAGGTACCATCTATGGAGCAAGGGAAGGGATTTTACTCCAGGCTCTTCCTGGTACCAAGAAAACAAAACAAATGGAGGCCTATTCTAGATCTGTCCGCTCTAAACACATTCCTCATTGTTCCAAAATTCAAAATGCTGACTCTACAGCAGCTTCTTCCCATGCTGGGCAAGGAGTCTTGGCTGGTAACTCTAGATCTCAAGGAGGCATACCTGCACGTCCCCATAAGACCAATTTGCAGAAGATACCTCAGATTTCTTGCAGGATCAGAGCATTATCATTTCTCAGCATTGCCCTTTGGCTTATCTACTGCCCAGAGTGTTCACGAAATGCCTGGCATCAGTAATCGCTCATTGCAGACTTCAGGGAATTCAAATCTATCCCTACCTGGACGACTGCCTGATACAAGCGGACAACAAAAACAAATTAACAGAAGACTTACAAAGAGTCATCTACCTGCTACAAGCCCTGGGATACACAGTCAATACAAAAAAGTCAAGGCTGATTCCATCCCAAATAATAACCTTTCTGGGTGCAGAACTGGACACATCAAAACAAATGGCATTTCTAACTGCAGAAAAGAAAGAACAACTTCCTCTCTCTATTTCTTGGCATTAACAAAGCAGAGCCATCTAACTGCAAGAAAAGTGTTACAAGCTCTAGGCTTCATGGCATCCTGCATAATTCTGGTCCCTCATGCCAGGCTTCATATGAGAAAGCTACAGTGGTACCTAAAGAATTTGTGGTCTCAGCACAAGCACAGCCTGGAAACCAAAATTCCAATGATCCCATGCCTGAAGCAAGAGTTCTTATGGTGGGCTCAGGCCTGTCAATCAAACACAGGACTGCCCTTCAGCAAAAGTCATCCAAGACAAACTATCACGACAGATGCCTCAGACCTCGGTTGGGGGGCACACATGATGGACAAGTGCATTCAAGGCCTATGGACTCAAGACCAACTGCATCTGCACATAAATCTAAAAGAAATGATGGCAGTAAAATTGGCAATCCAGGCATTCAGACCTCTTCTCCACGAAGGCCAGCTGTTGATAAGGACAGACAACACCACAGTTATGTGGTACATCAACAAACAGGGAGGCACACACTCATACCCCCTATGCCACCTGGCACTAGACCTATGGGATATGGCTCTGAGTTACAACCTTCAGTTACAGGCAATTTATGTACCAGGGAAGGAAAACATTCTAGCAGACATATTAAGCAGAACTACAACAGATGCCCACGAATGGATGCTGCATCCGGACATCTTCAAAGCCATCACAAGCAAATGGGGATTACCACAAATAGACTTGTTTGCATCCCCATACAATCACCAGTTGAAGAAATTCTGCACAAGGACTTACCACCCACTTGCTTGGAAGGTGGACTCCCTATCCTTCAGTTGGAAAAGCCTGACCGCATACGCATTCCCACCACTTCCTTTGATGCACAAGGTGCTTCTCAAGATCAAAGAGGAACGTCCGAGGATCATTCTGATAGCCCCAGACTGGCCAAGACAACATTGGTACCCACTACTGAGGAGCATGTCCCGGGAACAAATATGGAAACTACCCCTGATCCCATTACTGCTGACACAGAACAACTACAACATTCTGCATCCAAGCCTAAAAGCTCTGCAGCTAACTGCCTGGAACATTACATGACAGAAATTAACCCAAATTTATCCCAAAGGGTTAAGGACATAATCCTGGAGGCTCGTAGACCTTCAACAAGAAAGAATTATGCAGCAAAATGGAAAAGATATCTCATCTGGAGTGCTGCAAAAGGGCAAGACGTGACACTGGTGAACATAGCCAACATCCTGGAGTACTTGGCTGAGCTCTACCACACAGGCCTGTCCTATTCCTCCATCAAGATACGTGCATCAGCTATTTCAGCACAATACAGCTTGGATCCTCCTGTCTTCTTGCATCCTCTGCTCAGACAGTTTCTGAGGGGAATTAAAAATGTAAAACCTCCCAGGAAACCTCCATTGCCAGCATGGGACTTGAACTTTGTGCTAGAAAAACTGACTCTACCTCCTTTCGAGCCAGCAGCTACAGCAGACTTGCAATACTTATCCTGGAAGACTGCTTTCCTGCTGGCAATAACTTCAGCAAGAAGGGTCTCTGAACTACAAGCATTAATGGCAGTACAACCCTTCCTGATCTTTCATCAAGATAGTGTCCATGAGAACAAATCCTGCATTTATGCCTAAGGTGGTATCCAGAGTCTCTTTAAATCAGGCTATCCACCTTCCTACATTCTTCCCCAATCTACAGAACAGGGGAGAAAAGCTCTTACATACCTTGGATGTACACAGGCAATTACGCTACTACCTGGACAGGACAAAAAACAATAGAAAAACTGACCAGCTTCTGGTAGCTTATGCAACAGGAAAAGAAGGAAAACCAATTTCTAAACAGACAATCTCCAAATGGATAGGAAATTGCATTAGACTTTGTTACTCCTACCATGGAAAGAAAACTCCAGAGAACATCAGGCCTCACTCCACAAGGGCCACAGCCACTACCACAGCTTTCTTACGAGGAGTGGCTACCAAGGACATTATAGAGGCTGCTACTTGGACCTCCGTGCATACATTTGCCAAGCATTATAACTTACCTCTATACTCTAGATCCCGTGCTGGCTTTGCCACTGCTGTTTTGCAAGGGATCCTGACTACACCATAATCTATTCTCATTTCCTCCTCCCTAGTTTAGCTATGGTATTCTACCCATTTGTTAAGACTGCAGATGCATCCTTGAAGGACATAGTACAGTTTTGTACCTACCATAAATGTAGATGTCCGAGAGGAATGCATCTGCAGTCAGGATTACCCACCCTCCTTCCCCTCTGAGGTACTCCTAGGGTACTTACCAATCTTCAGCTAGCTTGGGGGGGATCTGTTATGGTGTATTTGTTTGTATATATGTACATACATGTTTATTTTGTGTGTTTGCTCTCTACTATTTGGAAACTTTGACATTTATCCAAATTTAGCCAACAAAGAGGGCACCTGGCATCTGGGGCAAGAAACACGGAGGAAAATGGCATCGGCTGATGCCTTTAGACCCGAAGAACTGCCGCGATGACGTCGGGTGAAGTGCGACACCAGCCGAAGCCAGACCCAGACTTTGGAATCCGGCCGACCGAAGGGCTGCCTGACGACAGGACAACCCATTTGTTAAGACTGCAGATGCATTCCTCTCGGACATCTACATTTATGGTAGGTACAAAACTGTACTTTTTCTTCCATGTGGACTGGGTCTACCTCAGGACTAACCCATCGTTTATGCCCAAGGTGGTATCTAGTGTGGCTGAGGGGCCCATATCTATACAGGAAGAATGCAGAGTCCCTGTAATCACAACTACACAGGTAAAAGCTGCACTCTCTAAAGCCAAAAATACAGCATCCATGGGACCGGACAATATCCCAGGCTGCGTTTTACACGAACTTCAGAACGAACTGGCTCGCCACCTAAGCACCATGTTCAGTAATCACCTCGCATCAGGCTTTGTGCCCACTGAATGGCGCACAGCAACAGTTATCCCACTCCGCAAAGGGGGAGCCACCACTGATCCCGGGAACTATTACCCTATTAGCCTGACGAGCCTAGTCTGCAAGGCCATGGAATGTATCATCATACAACTCCTAAACAAAGACATTGGTAACCTCCAAACTCTGGATCCCACCCAGTTTGGGTTTGTGAAAGGCAGATCTTGCCTCCTGAACCTAATCGACTTCATTGAGGCAGTCATCAAAGCCGTAGATAAGGGTAAGGTGGTTCACACAGCCTATCTTGACCTCTCCAAGGCTTTCGACACCATCCCCCATTCTGGAATTATAGCTAAACTCACTAAACTAGGTATAAATTTCTACGTCACAAGATGGGTTGCCAACTGGCTCACTGACAGAACCCACACTGTAAAAGTTGCGGACTCTAAATCTGACCTCAAACCAGTAACAAGTGGAGTACCACAGGGTTCAGTCCTGGGACCACTCCTGTTTGGTATCTACTTCTCTGAAGTACAGACTAACACAGAAGGCCTCTGGCTAACGAAGTTCGCAGATGACCGCAAACTAGGAGCCATAGTCAAGTCCCCAAATGGTGTGGACATCCTACAGAAGGGCCTTGCTGAGACAGATGCCTGGTGTCAAAGCCATGGCCTCAAGCTCAATGCCAAAAAGTGCAGTGTCATCCCCTTTGGTAAAAAAACTGTACCCATGAACTACCACGTAGGCAGCCTTCCACTTAACACCGAATGTGTGATGAGACCTTGGGACCCAGGTGGCCAGTAGTCTCTCCATTGATGGTCACATCGCCACAGTAGTCAGGAAGTCCTCCTACGTGGCACACCTAATCATAAAAGGGTTGTTATCCAGGAAAAAAGAGGTCATTGTTCCCTTCTACTCGACACTCATTAGACCCATTATAGAGTACAACGCCCCTTTTGGAATGTACCTCACAAGACATCTGCAGCAGCTGGAAAGGCTACAGAAGTACCTCACAAAGAGGATTACTGGCCTCAAACAAATGCGCCCTACACTGACGGTCTCAAAAAACTCCAGTTTTACTCCGTAGCATATTGCCTGCTCTGAGGTGATCTCTGCCTAACATATAAAGCTATGTCATACCCAGAGCTGTTGGACATACTACACCTAAAGAAATACCAATCCCTCCGAGCTACATGCTCTAGGGACCTAAATCTTGTCACCACAATAAACAGGACATGCTGGAGGGATAGATTTCTGTCCCAGAGATTTCCCATACTCTGGAACAGGCTACCCATCTATGTCAAGCAAAGTTCTTCATTAGCACTCAAAAAAAATCTTGAGTGGATGGGAAATAGGAAATACACCTCTGGGATCACTTCTGTGTCTCTGCTCAACAGTGTCGCAGGAAAATAACTTTCTTGGGTGGCGTAAGCCAGGGAATCTTGTTGGCTAGGCATACATAGGCCTTTGGGCCGATAGCTTAGTACCTACCTATGAACCTATAAACCAATCCATTAATTTGCCTACTTTTTTCCCTAATCCTCAGAATAAAGGTGAAAGGATCCTGCACTCCCTGGATGTGCACAGGCAGCTCAGGTTCTATCTGGACAGGACTAAGCCTTTCAGAATATCTGACACAAGCCGATGAAAGAATACAAAACTGAAAACTGGATGCAGGAAGGAAGGCACCAAACACACAACATAAGAACTACAGTTTCTAAAGACTACAAGTCACAAACACATTTAGATACACCCACATGCAAAACTCAAACCCTAACCCTACAGAAGAAATAATACTAAATGTTCTTGTATACCATAAAATACCTACAAAGGTTTTGTACTTTAAGTGTCAAAAATCTAAAATACTAAAATGACATGGTAAACCCATGTTCATTCCTACTATTGTTGATTTTTAAGATCTTATGTACAATTAATACATACTTTACATTAATTCTATACCTAAAACCCTATCTAGTAAGACTTTTTAATTTCATGTAAAGTATGTATTAATTGTACATTTAGTATTGTTTCTTCTGTAGGGTTAGGGGTTGGGTTTTGCATGTGGGTGTGTCTAAATGTGTGTTATCTGAAGAAGTCACAGTATTTACTGTGACAAAAAGTGCTTCATTTTGGATTAAACTGCTTGGTGCCTTCCTTCCTGCAACCAGTTTTCAGTTTTGTGTTCTTTCAGAATATCTGAGTAGCTGCTAGTCAGCTTTGCTGTAGGGGCAGAGGGCAAGGCCATTTCAAAGTAAACTATTTCTAAATGGATAGCGCACTGTATCCATTTCTGCTACAAGCACTATGGGAAACCTACCCCCACAGGGGATCAGAACGCATTCCACCAGGGCTACATCACCCTCTACAGCATTCCTCAGGGGAGTCCCTACCAGGGACATCCTGGAAGCTGCAACCTGGAGCTCTGTACACACTTTCACCAGGCATTACCACTTGCCTATCTTTTCTAAATCCAGAGCTGGATTTGCCACAGCAGTCTTACAGGGCCTGATTGCCAGCCCTAATGCTTCTTAACTACCTCCACCCTTCCTTGGCTTTGATAATCAACCCAAATGTGATGACTGCAACAGTGAAACGTGAAGAACATAGTACAGTTGTGTACACTTAACGTAAATGTAGATGTTCGAGTGTATTCACTGTTGCAGTCCTGGTTACCCTCCCTACAGCCCCCTGACTTATCTTTACTTCTACCCATCTTTGTTGTTTGGCATTTCTTATATCATGCGTGTTTGTTTTTTGCTGGGGATGTTCCATGTTCCATACCATGTAATTGCTTCCTATTTTTGGGGGCACCTGACATCTGGGGCAAGAAAAATTGATGTAATGGCATCAGCTGCATGTTTTATACCCGTGACGACCTGACGTCATGGAAGAAGCGACAGCATCCGACACAGAAATCCCACGACTCTGGTATTCAGGCCAACTGAGGGCTACCTGCAGACAGATAACCCAAATGCGATGACTGCAACAGTGAATACACTCTGTCTACATTTATGGTAAGTGTACATCCCCAAAGACTTTTTTTTCACCCAGACCCATCAGCCCTAGGTTTCACTCACTAGTATTGCAAAAATTACCTTTGAGGTCTGCTTTGCTAGCCACATTCTTGAGATCTGGTTGAGCTACTAGGAACCTCACAGAGTTTGATATCTGCCAAATGATGAGTAAGTTCTTGAGAACTCTGGCTCAGCTGGGAGTCATCCTGGCTTTGTTACCGAAGAAAAGACTGGGATCAGGCCCTACCACTCAATCTGTTCAGCTTTCTCTGCCGTCTCCTTTCTTGGGAGTTGGTGTATGCTTGATCCGGCCTCCATGCAATGCCAGCTTCGGAGTTGATGGCCCTGGAGACTTCGGCTTTGACAGCTTCCCTTACTCACTTGACACCAATACACTCTGAGTGGAGTCCCAAAGCCCGTGTTTGCCTGTGTCAGAGCTCTTACAGTGAAGTTGTCATTGAGGTTTTCAAAGTGGTCCCTACCACTTGGTACTTTGGCATTGGACAGCTGGGTTCCGAGGTCTTCCTCGAAGCCATCAGCTGTGGAATCGAGAGGGCTACTGTTAGGCTGCTCTTTTTTGGTTTTTGGCTTTCGAGGCTGTGGAGCGGACCTTGGCTGGACCAAGACATCTGGTACATGCTCAGTTTGGTTCCATCCAGACTTCCTCTGAAGATGGCTTCTACGTCCTCTCATTCTGGTAGATGTGGACAGACGGATACCTACTGCTTCAAGACTACACTACGTTAGACTCTCATCCAATTCTGTTTCTGCCTCAGGAGTCCCAAGGCACATTCCTGGAAGAGGACTTTTAACAGGAGGCATATTGACTCCTTTCCTGAGTGTGTCACAGCAAACACTTGAATGAAGGAGAAGGCCCCCCCCCCTCCCAAAGACGTCTCTGTTGGAGACTTCCTCAAATTGATGAAACAAAGGGGGGGGGGGTCTCCACTGAAACTCCTCCTTCTGATGAATCAGTGTTTCTCTAAGGCTTTCGGTGTGGCCCTTCAGTGTCCTGGGCGGTCCCTCCTCCTGATGCCTTAGTCGACCTCGTTATTCAAAAAATTGGAAGGAGCCACATGTGGTAGAGACCATCCCAAAGATACCAGGCAGAATTATAGTTGCCCCACATTGGGCAAAGGGTCCCGCTGTAGATGCCATGGTGGTAGCAGTAACTGCAAAAAAAGGAAGTGTCAGAATAGCGGTCCTCTGTCTTTCCCCTAACAGAGAGTGAAGGTGGTCGGACAGACTGGGGAAATGGACTTATGCTTCAGCCACATTTTCTCTTCAAGCACTGCTCTACATGGCTCACTGCTCACATTTCCAGAGGGATTTAATTAAGAACTGTCAAATTCCCTGGGGGTAAATTACAATTAGATATCCAAAAAACTGTGCATAGCAAGTTTGTCTACCTTAGTCATCATCAAATGTTGCCATGAGACTGTTTAATGCAGCAAATGGTGCAGCCCGAGCAACAGGCACAGATATTACTATGCAGCGTCATACCTGAGTGTGACTCTGAATTTGCAGAAAGCGTTAAGACATCCTTCATAAATGCTCCCTATGATGGCGCTCTTTTATTTGGACCAAAAGTCAAGAATATGTTTACAAGGAGCGAGTAGGATGGTAAGACTGGCTCTACCATCTCCAACCCCAATCCTCGTAATCAGACTAGAAACCACAACTTCTCCTATATTACAGCCAATAGAAAGCCAAGTGACTTCCTTCTGCTAAGCCTAAATATTAGAAGTATATCCAACAAAGTTCATGAACTCCATGCCACCATATACTTGTACTCCCCAGATATAGTCATCCTGACAGAAACCTGGCTAAAACCTCACATTACCAGTGAGCAAATACTCCCTACAAGTTACGGCATACTAAGAGTAGACCGGCTAAACAAGAAAGGAGGCGGTGTAGCTATAATATTTAAACGGCATCTAAACATCCAGATCTTAAAATCATCAGCTCCACAAATAGGCAATGAAGAAGTAATGTATACCAACCTCAAAACAAAACCATCAACATAATTGGATGTTACTTCCCACCTGGCCAAAACATCCCTCCACTAGAAAACCTCCTCAGCTGGTCTACCCACCATCTCCCCCAAGAAACTATAATTTTAGGTGATTTCAATATTGACTGGCAATCCTGTTCTGGCAACCATCCAACCCATCATGTAAACCTTCATGGCTTCTTCCAACTAGTCCAGTCGCCAACCAGGATAAATAAAAACTCCCAACAAGTACACTACCCTGGATTGGATACTAGTCAGTAAGAACCCCCAGTCATATACAACAGGCTGCTTATCGGATAGCATCAGTGATCACTCCCCAACATTCCTACTCAAAAAATACCTATACCAAGCTAAACCTGTCATCTACTGTCAAATACGTAAAAAACTAAACTTTAACCCACTCACATTCATCTTATCCCACAAAGAATGTAACTGGCATCCTCTACCTCAGTCTTGATGACGCAGTTGAATTTTTTAATACTACCTTCCTGAGCATCCTTAATTACCATGCCCCCATAAGACTTTCCAGAACCAAAGCACAACCCTCCCCATGGTTACAGAAAACCACTAAGTCAGAAATGAAAAACAGGGATAAAGCCTGGGAGCACTGGCGCAAAACCAAAACCCCCTCAACTAGACAGAAATTCCTAGAAGTACGCAACAGACTCAAAAAGCTAATAAAACAGGACAAATTTCAATACTACCAGTCTGCCCTAGACTCCTCCCAACACAGCCCCAAACAATTCTGGTCCTCCATAAACTCCATCCTCCACCCAGGTAAAGTCATTATCCCTCCTCCTAACATCCCTCACTCCTCAGAAAATATTGCTACCTCATTCAACACACACTTCACACAAACCATACTATCACTAGCTAAACAACACAACCCCCCTCCCCTCCAACCCACACCTTCAACTTGTAATCTCTCCACTGCCTTCTCTTTTTCTCCTGTACCTACCTCCAACATAAAAAAACTCTTAACTAAACTTAAGCCCAGCAAATTAGCAGCAGGCAACCTCCCAAGTGAATACCTACAAATCGCAGCTGATGCTCTGGCCTACCCAGTATCCATCTTGATTAATTGATCTCTGTCAGAAAGTTACGTTCCCACACTGTGGAAAGTATCACATATAATTCCCCTCCACAAAGGCAGACCCTCCACAGAACTAACCAATTACCGCCCCATAGCTATTCTCTCTCCACTCTCCAAAATACTAGAGAGATGCATACACTCTCTCAGGTCTTGGACTACCTCCTTACTAACAACCTCCTTTCCAATACTCAGCATGGTTTCTGACCAAACCATAGCACCACCACTGCCTTACTCTCCTTTATTAACACTATCCTTCAGCATAAAAACAATGGCTATCTCTCCTCTGCTACTTTCCTAGACCTACCTAAAGCATTTGACATGGTCCCACACAAACAACTTATCTCTGTCCTCAATAACCTATCCTTCTCTCAATCAGACACCAACTGGTTTCAGAGTTACCTGTCTGACCGCCAACAATCCGTTGTATGGCAGAATGACATATCTCCCCAACTACCCGTCTCCATAGGGGTTCCCCAAGGATCCATCCTTGGGCCCCTACTCTTTGTTTTCACCAATAATCTAGCCTCTGCCACCAAACATGGCACACTCGTATACAATACGCAGATGACTCAACCATCATCTGCCCAGCCCAGTCCCTACCCAGACTGCAAAAAGTTACGCAGGAAGCCTTTTCCTCTGTTGAAACTTGGCTATCCGATGCCCAATTAATACTCAACCCAAACAAAACTAAACTACTCCTCTTCCAACTCACCAAACATACTCAAAGCAACTCTCACTTTAACATCACAGCAAAAGACAACGCCACTATATACCCAACTGAACACACCAAATTGTTAGGAGTGGAAATAGATGATAAACTAAAATTTGACATTCCCATATCCATGACCATAAAAGATGTCCACAAAAAAACTAGGAGCGTTATACAGAAATAAGCAACTTCTCACCAAAGTAGCAAAGATTTCAATAGCAAATTCCCACTTTATCTTCACCCTACTTTATGCCTCTCCAATATATATCGATCTAAGCAAGCTAGAGGTCTGCTACAACAAAATCGCCAAATTCGCCACAAGGGCATCCTACCGTAGTCGCCACTGTCTCACTTGCTGAAGTGGGCTGGCTTGAACTCCCTCACCTCCTTCAATGGTATCAACTCTCACTCGCCCACAAACTAGTGAACCATCCACTAAATGTCCCATCCCTCCAGAATCCACTCCAACCTTATCGCACCACCAGACCACTAAGATCCAGCAACAAAAATCACTTGCAGATCACTAAAGCCAATAACTCTGCTGGTGAAGCACTATTCTCTTGCACCATAGCCAAATTATGGAGCTCCCTCCCACCCCCAATTACCTCCGTACCATCCTGCACCCACTTCAAAACTTTACTAAATGCGCACCTAAAAACATGCTGGCTTTGCCCTTGCAACTCCCACTCTAAAGTCACCCACTCCATCCAACCGCTACCTTTCTTTCCACTCCACTAACTACCTTGATTATAGCAAGCTCAGATGCTCATAAGCCCTAGTACTTATTATACAGCAGGAACTTCTTATTGTAACATTTGTTAAGGTTGGTTATGTACTTCACAGATAGATTCTAGTTGTCTACTGATGTACTATGTTCTTCATCTGTAAATATGTTGTAAGTAATTGCTATGTTATATTGTTAATCGCTATGTAATCCAATGTAACTGTCTGTTTATTTTAACTGTGGAGCTTTTCTCCCCGGGTCTCCACTGAAAATGGACCTACGTCCAGTCGGACACTCCAGTCAACAAATGTAAATAAATAAATAAGACCTTGTCTGCCATCTGAATCCATTTTTTCAGCTCTACGGAGAGTCTTCCTGCAGGAATCGGAGGAGTAAAGAAAATGTGTTTCAAAAAATCTCAAGGTTTTCTCCAGGACACTCCTGGGGATAAGCCTCTCAGAGGCAGAGGTAGAGGCAATTCCATGGGTCATCGCCCATAAGGCAGAGACTGTCCGCAAAATTGAGGTTTCCATGGGCTATTCACTGAGAGAGCTTATCTGTGTCCCTGGATAATTGGCTGACTGCTACACTCTGGAAGCAGTCTAGGGACGCATCTCCTTACACCCTCTAGCCCTGCAAAATATAACTTCCGATTCCTCGGCGCTAAGAATCATTACTAGTGGTTATGCAATACCCTTTTTAGAAACCCCAAAGACAAACCAAAGGATTTCCAATACTCCACCCAATCCGCAACTCTCCGACTGTATGTCAGTGGTTTAGTACATCAGCAAGTAAGGTAGAACCCCATCATGCCCTCTTTGTAGAGAAGCCATGAGAATTTGGCAGTGGGAGATGTCTTCAAACTACTTTTTAGTAGCAATGCACATACCTGGGATACCCAACATCTTAGATTCGTACCGAGTAGAACTATACTACTGCCTCAAGAGTTGTCTCTCAGCAAAACCAGTGGCAACAAAGATTTTCAGCTGCTGGGGCCAACCTTGCAGCAACCATTTTGCTTCATACCTACACAACAAATGCAAAAGTTACTTTGCCATCATTCCTCCACATGGACAGTCACTGAGAGATTCCTTAGTCCATCCTTGCCCCCCAGGTCTCCTTGACATCATTCCACCAATTCCTCTCATTAAAGTTAATTCACAAAGCTATGGAGTGCAAGATCAGCGTAATCCTCATCGCTCCCTTCTGGCCCTGGCAGGTATGGTTCCCCCTTCTTTATCTTCACCTTCACACACCATGGATTCTAGATCCATTCTCTGATCTCCTCACACTGCTACTGGGCCACAAGTCCCTAAAGCTAACTGTATGGTTTCTCCAATTCTAATAGCCAGAGATGCCAGGCTTCCTTTCCTTTTAGTATATATCCTATCACATCTTTTCTGAAAGAAATACAACCAAAAATGCTTCCATTTTGCTTTTGTGTTTCGGCTTCTTCTAATGGACTAGACAATTTTTCAGCACCTCTACCAAAAGTTTTGGAATTTCTTTCAGAACTTTTCATGGCTGAGTCAAGTTATTCCAAGGTTAAAGTGCAAGTGGCAGCCATTTCAAACTTCCACATAGGGCTCACCAGTGTTTCCATTGCTTCCCTCAGTGTGTATAACCTTTGTTAGAGGAAACTTTTATTGAGTCCCCCAGTTTGTGATCCAATCTCTCCTTGGGATGCCACCACCTTACTTCAGTCTCTAATCCAAAACCCCTTCAAACCAGCAGCCTCTGTAGATATGAAGTGTATTTCATAGAAGACTGTTTTCTGGCTGCCATTACATCTGCTAAATAGGTGTCAGAACTACAGGCAAATCTCGCTCCCTTACCTTTCATAAAGAATGTGCGTCATTAAGATCAAACCCTTCCTTCTGCCTTCCCTCGTAAAACAGCTTCTGAATCTAACTTGAACCAACAAGTTGTTTTGCCAGTTTTCTTTCCCAATTTTTCCAATAAAGGAGCTCCTATGTTAACTCACCTTAGATGTGCATAGATTACTCTGTGTTAGTATGATGGAGACAGAACCTATCAATTAGATCAGCTGTTTCTCCAAGAAAAAGCTGAAACAAGGATCTAATCAGTATCTAAGGTAACGCTCTAAAAAATGGTTAGCAGATTGCATTTCATTTGTCTGTATGATTCACAAGGTCTGTTTGAACAATCAAAGCCTAAGGGCCACTGTACCAGACTAATAGGCACTCATTTTGCAAAAGTCATTGAGGTTGCTGTCTGTGACATGCACCACAACAACTTAATCTTCCACTCCTATATTTTGGCCATAGGAGACTTCATTGTGAGACGCATTAATATTCCTCTCACCAGGCTGGATAAGAAGGTTGCAGTTGACTGTCAGGGGCCAGGATTCGCCAGATCACGCAAGCATTCAGATCGCTAAATCCCAAGTACCATTATGACTGTTATAGTCCATGTGGGCATAAATGACCTGAGACTAAACTCACTGGACTATATGACGAGAGAGAGACATGAGTGAGCTCTCGGAATGTGTCACAGGCAGGTATGAGTCTAGCATTGAGCAGCATTTTACAGTTTCCATGAATGATTGCACAATACCAACAGAACATGATTGACTTTAATAATTCTTTTAGCTACCGGTGTCATTCTGAAGGGGTTCAGTATTTGTCAGCCTGGGATGGTTAGGTCTTGCTGCTTTGCTAAGGATGGTCTTTGCCTGTCAGCACTAGGCTTTCAGATACTGGCCAAAACTATTATCTACCCCTATAGTGTCGTTTTTAGGCATTGCCAAACAGACAAACCTTCCATCATAGAAAAATCTACTCAGGGTAAGCTGAAGGTATTACTTCTCAGTGCTAGGAGTCTCAACAAGAAACTATATGCTTTAGAAGCACTTCTCACCCTGGAGAATGCTGATGCCTGTGCAGTTACTGAAACATGGTTCAGAGCCACGGAATGCACTCCAGCAATTCATGGTTATAATGCTTTTCACGCGTTCCATCCACCCACTGCACATAAAAGGGCAAAAGGTGGAAGTGTGTTCATCTACATAAAGGATAAGCACACCTCAAGACTGGTCAAACAGGATGAGATGATTGAGCTACTCCATGTCCAACTAAGATAGGAAAAATCAATAACTATATCCTGGCTAGTTACAGGTCACCCACCATGAACTAGGAAGACCATTTATCATGCCTGAATTTACTCAAATCACTTACTATTCAGCCCAGTACCGTATTTAAGGGTGTTTTTAATTATCCCTCCATTAATTGGAATCGTACACGACCACTAGCATGCAGGCTTAAAGATTTCACGACTTTAGCTGCTCTGGGGCATTTGCATTGGTAGTCTCACTATAGTAGTACAAATATTCCATACCTGGTACTTCCAAATATGGGAGTGTTGCACCCCCCCACCCGAGTCTGAAGTCCTCACTGGTTAGATCAGATCACTAAGTGGTCTCCCTTGAAATAAAGATACAGCTAGAGATGTCACCTAACCCCAAAACCTTTAAGAACTTTTATAAAGCAAGCTATCTCATATTAAGTGAATGTATAGCTAGCTTCCAATCTCCCAAAAACCCAGAAGCCTATGCGGAGATGTACATAAAAGCCCTGTACGACCATGCAAACAGCATAGAAATGGCAGTATCAGTCCAAAATAAGCCTAGGACAAACCGCAAAAACAAGCCACCCTGGTGGACCTTTGGTACAAGAAGGTTGTACAACAAAAGAGAAAATCCTGTCTAGAGGTAAGAATGTGCACAACAGACCCACTCCTACCTTTGTATCTCAGTACAAGTTAGATATGCAGTCCAGGATTTGTTTTTTTGGCTCTGCCATACTCGGGGAATGTCCTTCCTTGAGACCACCCAGGTCCCTGTCTGGTAGCTTGGGAATGTGTTCCACTTGTTGAATGAGATGAAAAAAGACAACACTGGATATGAAAGTTATGTACTTACCATAACAGTAGATCAATGTTGTCGTCTTTTCATCTGGTTCAACACCCATCCCTCCTTTTCCCTGTCTGGTGTCAGACAGATCTTCTTTGGACCCTTTCTGGCCCATTATATCACGTAAACTATACAGTGTTTATTTTCCTCCTTGCCCTTTTATATATGTACATAGTATGACATCTTTTGCTCATTCACCAAACTCGATTTGAGGTAATTCAGGCAGTAAAGGGGAATTGTGGGTAGGGGAGGAGACAGCTGTCAGATCCAAAGCTTTGATGTAAGGTGCCAATATCAGATCTGTTGGGATCCAACAAACCCGCATGTTGAACCAGATGAAAAGAAGACCACATGGATCTGTTATGGTAGGTACATAAATTTCATTTTTCAGTGCTTTTAGGCATCCTTTTTTGTGGTTCCCTAACACTTGGGCTCCAAGCTAGTCATTTTACATTAAGGTGATCCAAGCCCAGACTCTTGTGTTAGGGGAGGGCTGATTTCACTTGGACATGCCTATTTAAAAAAAAATGTTTCTGCTTCTATACAAGGCTTCTGTTTGCTTTTTACAATGGCAGTTAGTGGTGCTCTGTATATATGCAATCAATAGAAGTTGTACTTTCCCTATAAAAACTACCTCTGAAATTTTCCACAGTTGCACTCTACTCAAGGACCAACTAGTTTGCTCACTGAGCAGCATTGCCATATGTAATTAAATCTAGATTACATTATTACATCACTCTGAGCTGTCACTACTTAAACAGCAACAGTTTTGTATGCTGGTCAGCATTGCCAGATAGGTTAGCTGTAGATTACACTAAGAAAGCACCCATCACTTGTCCAGTTGCAAACAAGTCCCCCATTTTTTTTCTCTTGTAAAGCACACACTAAGGACCTGCAACCATAGATGGACACTTTCCTGCTCTGTCTGCATCTAGTTTGGTGGATGTGGGCATCTTGAGGCAGTGTAGCAATTGCCATATGTCCATTACAGAAAGCCATATCTCAGGTACTTGGAAAATTTCATACATTATTCCATTGCACAAAGGTGGTAGCTCAACTGAACTAGCCAAGTACAGGCAAGTAGGTATACCACCTCCTTCATCTAAAATACTAGCATGTTACATTCATAGTCAACTCATTTGCCACCTCAAAAACAGTAACCTTGTTTCCAAGATGCAACATGGTTTCTGTCCCAAGCACAACATTGCTGCTGCCCTACTAGGTTTCACAAATACCATTATCCTGCATAGAAACTAAAGCAATCTAGTGTCCTCCGTCTTCATAGACCTGTCTAAAGCCTTCAGTACAGTCTTCCTTGAAAAACTACTTGTAGAGCTATCCTCCCTCAATCTTGCCCTATTAGCCCTGTCTTGGTTCCAAAGCTGTATCCTCGAGATAACTGTCAAATGGCAGTACCTTACTCTGTCCACCCCTGCCAGTTACTGTAGTAGTCCCACAGGGCTCAAATCTAGGAACACTACTCTGTTCTTTCGGCTTTTCCCGGTTAGGGGTCACCACAGCAGAACTCCGGTCCACTAATGATTGGCAGTAGATTTTTTTACGGGTGCCGAGGTGCCAGCTTGACACCCAACCTTCAACGAAGGCACGTTCAGTCTGCGCATGTCTTTCGAACGCCACTCTACCATGGGGAGGACTTGCAGGCTCCACACAGAAGGCGCTCCAGCCGAGAATCGAACGGGAGAACCTCTTGCTGTGAGGCAACAACACTACCGCTGCACCACTGCATCACAAACAAGTTGTATACTGCAACAAATTGAACCAATATTGTGCAATATGGTGACAATTCCACGTCTGCTGTGCCAGCACCATCCCTAAACTGCTAGAAATTGTGCAACCCTCTTTCACAGAAATGGAATATTAGCTCTCTAGGTACACTAATGCTGTTTACCCCCCCAAAAATACTCTGATCTGAAGTCCTCCTCCTACATCTGTTCAGCTGACAAAACCAAAACTGAAATAGTCCCCTAAACTAAGCTATTAGGGGTCTTAATAGACGAAAGTCTTTAATTTGACCAATACCTACTACAACTTCTCAAAAACACATGCATTAAATTAAGCTCCCTTTACAAAGCAAAAAAAAACAAACAAAAAACTGCCCCACAGGTCGAACCCACGGTGTGAAAGTAGGTGACCCCAAGTCAGACTTCTGACCAGTCATGAGTGGAGTCCCACAGGATTCGGTCCTGGATCCTCTCCTGTTTGGTATCTTCTTCTCTGAAGTCCAGGCCAACACGAAGAGACTCTGACAAAGTTCACAGCCTATTGCAAGTTGGGAGCTATTATTAACTCCCCAAGTGGTGATGACATCCTACAGAAAGGCCTCACTGAGACCACTGACTGGTGTCAGAACCATGGCCTTAAGCTCAGTGCCAAAAATTTTCGTTATCCCCTTTGGGAAAAACCCAGTTTCCCTGAATTACCACGTTGATGGTAGTCCACTGAACACAGAAGGCATTATAAGAGACCTGAGAACACAGGTTGACAGCAATCTCTCTTTTAACGACTGCATTGCCACTGTGGTCAGAAATTCCTTCTATGTGGCACATCTCATTACTAAGGGTTTTGCATCCAGGAAGAAAGAGGTCATTGTCTACCTCTAATCTTCCCTCATTAGGCCAATCATGGAGTACAATGCCCCATTTGGCATGTACCTCACTAAACATCTGCAACAACTGGAGAGTTTACAAAAGTACCTCACTAAGAGGATCCTAGGCCTTAAACATCTGTCCTATATGGACAGACTCAAACTCCAACTATTCTTTGACTCATATCACCTACTTTAGAGGAAATCTCTGTTTGACTTGCAAAGCCACGTCTGACCCAGCTCTGTTAGAAATGCTACAACTAAAGAAATCCCAGCCCCTCCACACCACATGCTCCAGAAACCTCAAACTCATTACCACAGTCAACATAACATGCTGGAGGGACAGGCTCATAACCCAGAGACTGCCCATGCTATGGAATAAACTTCCATACATGTCGAGCAGAGCACCTCACTGGCCCTCTTCAAGAGAAATCTTGATGAGTGGTTAGGAAATAGAAAATTCACCCCAGGGATCACTCCAGTTGCTTTACTCGACAGAGGCACTAGGAACTAAGGTCAGGTGGCATGATGCCAGGGTAATCCTATGGACTAGGCTTGTAAAGAATCCAGGGCCATTAGCCTAGTTACATGCCTATGAAAAAAAAACTTGGACTCTAGCAGACGTGCTATAGCTAGAACCTTGCCTTCTCCCATCCCTCTTCTATGTGTCGCTAATACTACCAAACCTGAGCAAATCTGATGAGACAAAACTGGGGATATGCTATAATAAAAATAGTGAAATTGTCTGCAAACACTAGAATCAAAACCCATCACTGTACTGCTTTAAAAGTACTAGACTGGCTAACTCCCACAACAGTTAAAATATACTCAGCCAAACACTATCCTTAAAATTTATGCACCAGATAATTGCCCCTTACTCCCAACATTTAGTTCCATACTACTCCTGTAACAGACTCCAAAGTTCCAACAACAAATCAATGTTACTCATGACGAAATCCAACCACAGGGCAGGTGATTCACTGTAGTCTAATTATGTTTCCAAATTTTGGAATGCTATTCCACGGGATCTCAACTAAGATCAAACAGGACCCAAGAGAAATCTGATAGATGGCTGCACATTGAGTAGCAGCTTAATTGTAACTCTCCCTGTGTAAAAGCGGAAGCTTAGCAGAGAAAGCCAGTGAATCTGCATTTCTGGGTAAATTTTAGTAACTGGCTAGTAAGTGCACTGCCTGGATACTGGGGGAAAAAGAAATACAGCAGATGTGAAGGATCAGCTACAAAAGTTGATGGAAAAATACTGTAGCTGTACAGCAAAAAGCAGTGCAAGCTTCAGACATGAATTCCAGTAACCTAGAGGAAAGTATAGGGCAACTGCACACAAACCTGACTAAAATAAATGAAACACTGATGGGAGTATGTCGACTCAAACAATAAAAGGCTGGAAAAAAATCAAAGAAGCTTTAAACAGATTGTGACATCCCCTCTCTGGGCCAGTAATCAAGGAGCCTCAATCCTAACCACTTATACTGGAGAGGGACGTTCACTTGGAACAAACATGGGCAACACCCAGTATTTCCAGATGCAGCTCTTTGCATCAAACACAATTTCCCTTAAGAGCACGCAGGAAGCATATTCAGCCTTGGTCTGGGTTTCTCTGTCTCCCCAGGTCCCCAATAAAGCTCCTCACTGGCACAGCTGCAGAGTTAAGTCCTCAGCAGTGTATCCAAGCCAATTCCTCCAGCACCCTTCCTGTGAAATCAGTGCTTCGTGTCCTTGCTCCAAGTAGCTGATACACACACACACACACACACACACACACACACACACACACACACACACACACACACACACACACACTGAGAATTAGAGGACAGAGCACATAGAGGAAAACCTGAGATTTTCTGCTGTACCCGAGAAGTTGGACTGTGCTAATTTTATGAAAACACAAATAAGCAACTGGACTGGTATTCCACAGCAGCAATTGTTAATTGAACAGCACATCATGTGCATCCTCCAAACCTGGCTATGAGAAAACAACCAAGATCCTTTAATAGTAAAAATGCAATCTTACCAGAATGAGGGGTTAATTCTGACAAAACGTTGGTAGAAGGGCAAAATACTACAAGTGGAAGATAGCAGTGTGTGTGTGGAGAATGACTACTCATTGTACACCGTGCAGAAAAGGAGTACATTTATCCCATTCAGGGAATGTTGAGAAGCAGGCATGAGATTCAAATTGCTGTACTCTATTTTCAAAGTATTTGTCCCTGGTGGAACAAAATTGTTTATTTGTATAGTACATGGTAAGGAAGAAATACGAAAGTTTATTCAACAAAAGGTGAGCTATGAAACAGAAGGAGATTCTGCTGCTTGTTCTTCTGGTAATAGACCCCAGAGAGACACTGCCACTGAAACCTTTTCCAGTGTTTCAAGTGAAGATGCTGGAGAGAGGGAAAGCGCACAAGAGTTGACTAGAAGAATCTAGAATAAATTGGAAATAAAGCAGATACAGGGTTTGGGAGTTGGAGATTAACAGGAATAGAACAAGAAAATCTGGAAATATTGGACTTTGTTAAATTTGTAGGGGACTCTCAAGCATATGCCCTACTTCATGACATTAATGTACAGAAAAATATTCAGGAGAGGGGAGGAGGAGGGGAGAAAGTTTAATTGTAAGTAAAACAAATGTTTTTCTTAACAGTACTATTTACATTGTGCATGATTTTCTTTGCGTGTTATAAAGTAAAGTTTTTTTCAGTTATTTTAAGTGTAATGGGGTTATTAATGTAAATAGATGCTCCTGTTTTTTTTTTTTCTTTTTTTTTTTCTCCCTTCTTTCTTGTTCAGTTTTAAGAAATTTAGGCATTGCAGTGTTAAAAATCTGGTTAAAAGAAACATCTAGTGTGCTTTTTCTCATTCTTGCATAGGATAGTGACTGGGTTAAGGTTATCAGCGTAATCTAGTAACACGTTTTATGAGAAAGCAAGTAAATTAAAGAATATTAAGTATTATAAGTTTTTTTTCTAATAAACAGATGTTCTTCATGTTTCACTGTTGGAGTCATCACACTTGGGGTTATCCTCCCAGGGGGTAGCCTTCAGTTGGCTCGAATACCAGAGGCTTAGTATTTCTGTGTCGGTTGCTGTCACTCCAGGACTGAAGTCAGGTCGTCAGTGGTATAAAATCAGGCAGCCGATGCCATTACATCAGTCTTTCTTGCCAAGGAGCCCAAAGCAGAAGCAGTTGGCATGAGTGCCGGTCAGCTGCTACCAGAGTTTTGTTTCTGAATTGAAGTTGAAGTCTTCTAAAGCTAAGTACCCTGTTGGGGATCCTTTTTGCTTGCTCAAACCGATGTCAGAAAAAGTTAACAATTGTCTTGCCTTTGTAAAGCAAATACCACACAGAGACTTCCATTCTTACTGCGTCACCTGTTTAGGCCCAGACCACGATGTCCCTCGCTGTCGCTTTTGTGCTTTGTTCATCGCCAGAACTATACGTCCTCTGGTCCTTATTGTAGCTAAATATTTTTGCTCTCAGTCCTCTTATTCCGATATGGCTTCAGTAAGTAATCCGACTACTGATCTTCAGAAAAAACTTAAAGATAGACCAACTGCACAGGTCCAAAACTGCCGATTGACACTTCCGTTAAGCTAAGTCATCAGTTCTCCGGTCCTCAGTGAAGCGCTTTCGCAGCTCCTAATGCCAGCTTCTGTGGATTCGCAGACCACTACCGAGACCCATTTGGAGTCCAGTATGCCGCGAGACGACTCTTCGACTAAGGATCCTGTGGATGTGTCTACCTTGGATGGGTCCGGAGCCACTGAGTAGGCACTGGCTTTAGAGGAAGTTCTTTGCACTACTGATACTCTACACAAACCGACTTCTTTCGCATCCTTCAGTTCTTTCTAAAACTACCGAGTTTCTAAGGCCCATGGTACGAACTATGCCTAAAAAAGATGACTCAAGCTCAGGCACCTCCTTTCATGCCTCAATCTCAAATGCTTAAAATGGCGGAAGACCTTATTATGCTTATTAGGGGAAGCCAGGCTACCCCTTCCAAAAGAAAGATACTTGTCCCTAGTAATTGTATCTGAACAGGAGTCCGAGGACTCTGAGGATGTTCATCGTGCATACAGCTGCAGTAATCACAGATGGGTTTTCAGCAGTCAGGCGGTCCCTCGGTCGGCCGAATTCCAAAGTCTTGGTCCGGCGTCTGTTGTCGTCGCTTACTCTTCTGACGTCAGGAAGGCCAGAGTATATAAGACACAGCCGACGCCATGTTCTTCAGTCTTTTTTGCCGCGCGGTGCCCGAAGCAGAAGCAGTTCGCAAGTGCCGGTCGGCCAGCTCCTGAATTACGAAAATATTTGGAACCGAAGTCTTCATTAAAGCTAAGTACCCCGTTGGGGAAACTTTTCTTGCCTCAGACCGATGTCAGAAAAAGTTAATAATTGTATTTCTTGTGGGAAGCAAATACCGCATAAGGATTTCCATTCCCTTTGCATACCTTGTTTGGGCCCAGACCACGACGTCTCGGGCTGTCGCTTTTGCGCTACCTTCAATAAACGCACTATCAAGCGTCGGGCGGAGTTCGCCCAACACTTTTTTGGTAAAGCTTTTGACTATAAAATATCGTTGGACACTCCGACTACCGTTTTATCCAAAAAACGCAAGGAAAAGGACCGACACGCGAGGCCCGCGGTCTCCGCCGACACCACGCCGAAACAGGCTCCACGTGGTCCGGTTCTCAGCGAGACGCCTTTGCAGTCCCTGACTACCGACGACACTCCCTTGGTGGTGTCTTCTGTACCCGAGACCGCTGGGTCCTCAGCCCTTTCCCAGACTACAACCGAAGCCCCAGCTTATGTCGAGCCTACTAATGTGGACAGGTCCACCTCCACCCATGGTGTATTTAGACCTTCATCTTCTTTTTCTATTAAGGCCTTTACTAAATCCAAAGCAGCCAGGCATCACACTAGGCCTGCTGCTCAAGGCCCATCTCCTGGACCCATGCCTAAGAAACAGATGCTTAAAATGGCTGAGGATCTAATAACTCTTATCAGAGGTTCTCAGCCCCCTCCTGACAAGAGACCCAGAGTGGAGGAAGAATCCCCCTCTTCTGATCAGGGATCCATTTTATCAGAACATTCTGATGCAGAGGAACACTCTTACTCCCCTTTTGAGGATTCGGATGCAGAACAGTCCATTCCTTCTGTATCCCCTCCTGAGGATTTTTCTTTTGGGGAAACCTTGCACACCTTGAGGGAACACTTCCATTGGGAAGGCCAAGACTTTTCAGATTCCAAGAAAAGACTTAGGGAATTTCTTTGGTTACCTCAGCACAGACCTCTGGCTATCCCCCCTGTTTTGGAGGTACTGGATGATGTCTATTCGGAGGCTTGTCTTAACCCTGACTCTCTGCCTCCTGCACCAGTAAAGCCTGATAGATATTACAGAGTACCCAGTTCTCACCAATTTCTCTACATAGGCCATAATGCTGACCCTGAAACCATTTCACAAGGCCCTAAGGGATTAAAGGCCTCCACTGCCAAGAATCCACTTCCTGCAGAAAGGGAATCTAGATCTCTAGAAAGGTGGGGTAAGAAGGTATATACCTCGGCCACCCTAGCCATGAGGGCCTTAAACTGTCAGTTTCATATGATTAAATATCAACAGTTCCTGTTATCACAATTGAAAAACAAAATGTCTCAACCTGAACAACCAGATTTAAAAGAGTTACAGGATATGATGCATAGTGCGGAGCAAGTGGGTAAACACACCTTACAATGTGGTTATGATGCCCTAGAGGCCTCCAGTAGAGCGGCTGCTACAGGATCAGTCATTCGCAGACATGCCTGGCTTAGGGAACAAAATTTGCCTGATCATGTGAAAGCTAAACTTCTTGATGCTCCTTTACAAAAGGATGTACTTTTTGGTACTAATGCTGAGGATATACTACGAAAAATGGAAGAAAGAGCCAAATCTATGCAAACTGTCAAAGCTTTCTTACAGGTACAGCCACCGCGTTTTAGCAGGAATTGGCCTTCAAAAAACTGGTCCTTTCCAGCCACTGACAAGCCCCAAAGAGGTAGATACAGACGCACAAGGGGCAGAGGGCAATCACAAGGATCATATAGAGGCAGACAATGGCAATCTCCAGCACCAAGAGGTGGTGAAGACAGTGCACAACAATACAGGAAGCAAACACAATGACTCCCTCATTTCCATGCCAAGCAAGTCTCAGCTGGCAGCACCTTTGGGAGGGAAACTAGCATTATTTGCAAGCAATTGGCATATTGTCACAACAGACAAATGGATACTGGACATTATAAACAGAGGCTACAAATTTCAATTTCACACTCTTCCAAAAATGAGAGGCATGCCAAACCTGCCACAAAATCAAAGGGCAGAGGCACAACTGCAAATTTCAAAGCTCCTAAACATGAGAGCTATACAAGAGGTACCTACGCACCAACAAGGTCAAGGTTTTTATTCAAGACTCTTTCTGGTACCAAGAAAAGGAACCGACTGGAGACCCAATCTGGACTTATCCATCCTAAACACATTTCTATTCGTACCAAAATTCAAGATGCTCACATTACAGCAACTTCTTCCCATGCTGGGCAAGGAGTTTTGGCTGGTAACATTGGACCTGAAGGAGGCATACCTGCATGTCCCAATCAGACAAAGCTGCAGAAGATACCTCAGATTTCTTGCAGGTTCAATCCACTATCAATTCTCTGCATTGCCCTTTGGCTTATCTACTGCGCCCAGAGTATTCACAAAGTGCCTGGCATCAGTGATTGCCTTTTGCAGACTACAAGGGATACAAATTTACCCTTATCTGGACGACTGCCTGATCCAAGCGGACAGCAAATGCATACTACTGGAACATCTGGCATATGTGACACGGTTACTGCTTTCTCTGGGATACACCATCAACAAGGAGAAATCAAGGCTAACACCATCTCAGAAAATAACCTTCCTGGGTGCCAGCTTGGACACAAACACCCAGATGGCATATCTTACGCCAGAAAAACAAGGACAATTATCTCAGTACTTCAAAACACTAGCAAAAATTACCAGGCTTACTGCAAGGAAAATCCTGCAGGCTCTGGGATTCGTGGCATCTTGCATTCTTCTAATCCCATGTGCAAAGCTGCATATGAGGAAACTACAATGGTACCTAAAAAATCTATGGTCTCAACACAGTCACAGTTTGGAAGCAATTATACCAATAATTCCATGTTTGCAAAAGGAATTTCTATGGTGGGCCCAAGCATGTCAAGTAAACACAGGCCTTCCATTCTGCAAGCCTCAAGCAAAACAAGTCATAACCACAGACACCTCAGATTACGCCTGGGGGGCGCACATGAAGGACAGGTGCATTCAGGGCAGATGGTCCCACAAGGAAAAGCACCTTCACATCAATCAAAAAGAAATGCTAGCAGTAATAAAAGCAATTACAGCTTTCAAGGACTTCCTGCATCCAGGACAATTACTGATAAGAACAGACAACACCACAGTAATGTGGTACATAAACAAACAAGGAGGCACACATTCATACCCCTTGTGCAGACTAGCCATGACTCTTTGGAACTTGGCTCTGGAAAGACCAATCGAACTTCAAGCACAGTACCTGCCAGGACTGGAAAACACACTGGCAGACACTCTGAGCAGGAATATGACAGATCCACACGAATGGAAGCTACATCCTCAGGTGTTTACGGAGATAATCCAAGCGTGGGGGAGGCCAGACATAGATCTTTTTGCCTCCCACAGGAACCATCAATTGAAAAAGTTTTTTTCAAGGACCTACCATCCAAAGGCCTGGAAAGTGGACGCCCTTTCATTCAGTTGGACAGCATGGACAGTTTATGCATTTCCACCTTTGCCTCTTCTGCCCAAGGTGCTATTGAAAGCAAGAACAGACAAACCGAGGATGATACTAATTGCTCCAGATTGGCCAAGGCAACACTGGTATCCACTCCTGAGGAGCCTAACACATACTCCTCCCTGGTCCCTGCCTCTAATACCTCTTCTGCTGACTCAGAACAGCTACAAAACCCTTCACAGTCAGCTGAAAACACTCAACCTCGCTGCATGGAAAATTCCTTAACACCACAACAGACCCTACTCTCCAAGGAGGTGCAGGATGTCATTTTGGAGGCCAGAAGACCATCTACTAGAAAAGCTTACTCCGCAAAATGGAAGCGGTTTTGCTGTTGGAATGAGAAAAGAGGACAGGACCCTAGAAAATTGAACTTCCCTCAGGTTTTACAGTACCTAGCTGAACTGCTGAACAGTGGACTTTCATTTTCTTCCATTAAAATACATGCCTCAGCCATTTCTGCAGAATTCAACACGGATCCTCCTTTATTCTCTCACCCACTCTTACGACAGTTCCTCAGAGGGGCTAAGAATATAAGACCTCCAAGGAAGCAACCAATACCAGCCTGGGACCTTAATTACATACTAGAAAAATTAACATTGCCTCCCTTTGAACCTGCTGCCTCAACAGATCTGCAATATTTGTCCTGGAAAACAGCTTTCCTTCTGGCCATCACTTCACCTCGTAGGGTTTCTGAACTACAGGCCCTCATGGCGGTGCAGCCCTTCCTCGTCTTCCATCAGGATAGGGTTTCCCTTCGTACTAATCCATCTTTTATGCCTAAAGTGGTATCCAGGGTAGCCTTAAACCAAGCCATACACCTACCTACCTTTTATCCTAACCCTCAAAACGAAGGGGAAAGGCTGCTTCACTCTTTAGACATCCATAGGCAGCTACGTTACTATTTGGACAGAACAAAGTCCTTCAGGAAATCAGAACAACTTTTTGTGTCCTATGCCGTAGGGGCTCAAGGGAAACCAGTTACCAAACAGACCATTTCCAAGTGGATTGGCCACTGCATACGATTTTGTTACTCCTATCATGGGAAATCTGTCCCTACTGGTATCAGATCTCACTCCACCAGGGCCACAGCCACCTCTACATCCTTCCTCAGAGGTGTGCCTACTAAGGATATTTTGGAGGCAGCCACTTGGAGTTCTGTACATACCTTCACAAAACACTACCACCTGCCCTTATATTCCAGAACAAGAGCAGGCTTTGCCACTGCTGTTTTGCAGGGCATTCTGGCTCAACCCAGTTCCTCATAGTACCTACCACCCTATGCATAGCTTTGGGACTCTACCCATCTGTGATTACTGCAGCTGTATGCACGATGAACATAGTACAGTTTTGTACCTACCATAAATGTAGATGTTCGAGTGCTAATACAGCTGCAGTATAGGTTTCCCTCCCTCCTTCCCCTCTTGGTAAGGGCATGGGGCCTAACAACCTCTTCATACCTCCTGACTGGGTTTTCCTGCTATGTTTTATTTGCTTGCTTACACTGATTTTGCATTACATTGCATTGCTAGCATATGTGGATAAGCCTTATTTATGTATTGCCTTCCTTTTGGGGGCACCTGACATCTGGGGCAAGAAAGACTGAAGAACATGGCGTCGGCTGTGTCTTATATACTCTGGCCTTCCTGACGTCAGAAGAGTAAGCGACGACAACCGACGCCGGACCAAGACTTTGGAATTCGGCCGACCGAGGGACCCGACCGCCTGACGGCTGAAAACCCATCTGTGTTTACTGCAGCTGTATTAGCACTCGAACATCTACATTTATGGTAGGTACAAAACTGTACTTTTCTGAATATGAAGACCTGCAACCCCTGTCTGCTTATGAGGATTCTGATGCAGAGGAATCCATTGCTTCTGCCACTCTTCCTGAGGATTTTTCATTTAGTGAAACCCTACATACTTTAAGGGAGCATTTCCAATAGGAATGTCAGGACTAGTCTCAGTCATAAAGAGACTCAGGGAATTCTTAGATTTACCACAGCACAGACCTTTAGCCATTCCTCCTGTCCTGGATATTGTGGATGATTCTGTGGAATCCAGTTTGACTCCTGACACCCTTCCTCCTGCTCCCAGGAAATCTGACAGGTACTACAGAGTCCCTGACTCTCAAATTACCTCTGGGTCAGCAGTAGGATTTTTGAAAAGGAATCTCCCAAGGACCTAAAGGAATTAAAGCAACCTCCGCTAAGAATCCCACCCTCTGACAGGGATTCCCAAGCTTTAGACTGATGGAGTAAAAAAGTATACACCTCTGCAACTCTTGCTGTTAGAGCACTATATTGTCAGTTCCACATGCTGAAATATCCGCAGCATACCATGGAACTCCTCAAACAAAAAATATCTTCCTTTCCTGCTTGTGCAGAAAATAAAGAATTACAAGGGCTTATGCATTCTGCAAGCCAAGTTACAAAGCACACCTTGCAATGTGGCTTTGACGCCCTAGAAGCATCTTGCAGGGCAGCAGTCACTGGTTCTGTCCGTAGAAGGCATGCTTGGCTTAAGGAACAGATTTTGGCAGACCATGTCAAATCAAAATTATTGGACGCACCATTGAACAAAGACAATTTGTTTGGCACCAAGGCAGAAGATGTCTTTAAAAAGATGGAAGAAAAAGCTAAATCTATGCAGACAGTTAAGGTCCAGCCTCTGAGGTTCAGTAGGCATTACCCCTCCAAGCACTGGTCTTTTCTGGCCCCCTCCAGGCCAGCTCATCCCAGACCCAGGGGAAGCAGACCCCCACCCCCCCCCCCCCCGGCCAGACAGCAGTCCCAGGGAATGCAGAGATCTAAGCAATGGAGTTCCTCCTCTTCAAAAACAGGGAATGCTAAGCCCCACCCCCTTATGGTAAGAACTCTCACTGACTTTACACCTCCACCCCTTACCTCTGCCCACCTGTTTGTGGCCCTAGGAGGAAAACTCTCCTTCCATGCAAACAACTGGGCCTCTATTACCAGTGACCGATGGGTCCTCAACAGTGTCCCAGGGATACAAATTTTATTTTCACATTCTGCCAACCCCAAAAGGATTCCCAGATTTTCCTCCAAACCAGTGGGCAGAGGCCAGAAAGCAAGTCCTTTCCCTGCTCTCCATGAGGGCAATACAGCATGTTCCTGCAGACCAGATAGGCCAAGGTTTCTATTCCAGACCCTTCCTGGTACCCAGAAAAGAGGGCAACTGGCAGCCAGTCCTCAATCTATCCCTTCTAAACACCTTTCTGGTGATACCAAAATTCAGAATGCTCACCCTCCAGCAGCTTCTTCCTATGCTTTCCAAGTATGCTTGGTTAGCCACCCTAGACCTAAAAGAGGCCTACCTACACATCCCAATCAGGGAATCTTGCAGGAAATATCTACGTTTCAGGGCAGGATCTATGCACTTTCAGTTCTCTGCTCTTCCCTTTGGCTTATCCACTGTTCCCAGAGTTTTCACAAAATGCCTGGCTCTAGCCATCGCTTTTTGCAGACAAAGAAATATTCAAATTTACCCTTACTTAAACGATTGCCTGATTCAGGCAGACAGTCAGGAAAAGCTGTTACAGCACCTGACCTTTGTAAAGGACCTACTGACTTCCCTGGGGTATACTATCAACGAAAGGAAATCAAAACTAGTCCCCACACAAAACATAGAATTCCTGGGAGCAAGCCTGGACACAGCATCCCAGATGGCATTCCTTATTCCAGAAAAACAAGCCTACCTGACAGGCTACTTCTCTCAACTAGCCACCAGAACCCAGTTATCCACAAGGAAAATCCTGCAAGCTCCAAGGTTCATGGCCTCCTGCATTCTACTCATTCCATATGCCGGACTGCATATGAGGAAACTACAGTGGTACCTAAAAAAGCCTTTGGTGTCAACACACTCAAGACCTGGAAACGGTCATACCCATGATACCCTAAGGAAAGATTTTCTTTGGTGGGCAGCAGCATGCAACCAGAACAAGGGACTTAACCACCTCATCCCCATGCTGCCCATACCCTCACCACAGATGCATAGGACTATGCCTGGGGTGCACACCTGGATGGCAGGTGCATTCAGGGCCATTGGAGCCAAATCAAAAATATCTACACATCAACCAAAAAGAGATGCTAGCTGTTCAGCACACCCTGACAGATTTCAAACCCCTTACTGTCCTTGGGGCCTCTAGTGATCAAAACAGACAACACCACAGTCATGTGGTATATCAACAAGCAGGGAGGGACTCCCTATTATCCTCTCTGCAGGCTCTCCATGACCCTTTGGAACACGGCGTCAGCCATGCAAATCCACCTGCTAGCACAATTCATGCCAGGCTCCCTAAACTCTCTGGCAGACAACTTGAGCAGAAACCTGCTAGACCCACATGAGTGGCAGCTAGACCACAGAACCTTCAACCTTGTAACCCAGAAATGGGGCACCCGTAAGCTGGACCTCTTTGCCTCCCACTCCAAACATCAGCTCAGCAAATTCTGCACCAGGGAACCTCGCAGCAAGGCCTGGAAAGTGGATGCTCTGGCCTTCCAATGGGTAAACCTCTTGATCTGTGCATTTCCCCCTGTACCACTCATTTCAAGGGTACTGCTCAAAATAAGGGAAGAAAAACCAAGGGCAATCTTGATTTCCCCAGAGTGGCCACACCAGCACTGGTACCCACTGCTGCGCAGCCTGTCACCCTTGCCACCATGGCACCTACTTCATATCCCAACACTCTTGACCAAGAAGAATGGAGAATTCATACATCCACAATTGTAGATCCTGAACTTGGCAGCCTGGCTTATTCCCCGACCTCTCCTCAAGCTGCCAGCCTAAGCAAACAAGTCCTGGATGTTATACTTGAGGCCAGACGC